>NW_026127670.1:107931-143237 GCF_022985175.1 Labeo rohita
AGTGGTGTTGTAATATTTTATGCTCAGTTGTTGATGGAAAAATTGCTTTTGTAAGAGAATTGATGTAAATATGTATTTTATTTATTTGTTGTATTTAAAGTGATATAAAATGTTCAAAGGATAATTGTTTATAATAAAGTGATTGTAAATTTCAATTTCTCTCTCTCTCTCGATTGATAATTTTTTAAAACAAATGATATATTTCAT
Source organism: Labeo rohita (assembly GCF_022985175.1). Taxonomy (NCBI): domain Eukaryota; kingdom Metazoa; phylum Chordata; class Actinopteri; order Cypriniformes; family Cyprinidae; genus Labeo; species Labeo rohita. The sequence goes on from NW_026127670.1 coordinate 108,139, forward strand.
TCAAATAAATGTTATCTTACCGCACTATTTCATCTCTGTGTCTGATTTGATGCTGGCAGAGTGCAAGTGTAAAAGAGCCGTAACTGACGAAAACAACTAATTTTTACACATTCGGTCAAATATTGCGCTGCAAAGAGCACTACTAGTTTTAACTTGGCACATGACCATGGAATAAGCGGGATACTCAGCAGCTTGCTGTGCATTAAAGAACAGAATTTTCATTTGTCGGTGAACTATCCCTTTAATATTTTAACAGTGAAGTGATTGTTCTCAGCGATACTTACTGAACTGATCTGGATTCTTTAATCACAGGCAGCAGCTTCTGAAGAACTTTCAGTTGGATGGTTTTATCGTTTCCACAAACAAATTTATTAATATCAAACTTGTGCAGCTTTTCCTCTGATGTCAACAGGACAAAAACTACAGCTGAGATGAAGAGAGTTCAGTTTCCTTCATTCTTCCAGATTTCAGATACTGTGATCATACACTAGTGAATGATCACCCAGTTCATTCAGACAGTGAATCAGATTGATGGATTTCTCTGGAGAGTCAATGGTCCTGATCTTCTTCTTTATGTACTCAACTGTTTTTTCATTGCTGTCAGAGCTGCTTCTTTTCAGTGTCATTATTCGTTGTAGAAGAATCTGATGAGACTCCACTGACAAACCTAGAAGGAACTGCAGGAAAAGATCCAGATGTCCATTTTTACTCTGTAGAGCCTCATCCACAGCTCTCTGATGCAGCTCAGATAATGAAACATGTTTAAACAAGAGTTGAAACTGGCCCTTCACTTTAGACCGTAATTTCTATCTGGTGATTGGCTCAAACACATTTATGTTGTTGTTCGTCCAGGAGAGGTGCACATATAGAGCTGCTAGAGGTTCCTGAATGCTCAGATGAACAAAGCAGAAGACTTTCCCCTGATACAAGCCAAACTCCTCTCTGAAGATCTGAGTGCACAATCCTGAGTACACTGATGCTTCTGTCACATCAATGCCACACTCTCTCAGGTCTTCTTCATAGAAGATCAGGTTCACAAGCTGCTGAAAAGCCACTTTCCCCAGTTTGAGGATCATGTCTTCATCCATCACCTTTTTCTCATAGTCCTTCTCATGTTTGATGTTGGTCTGAAGGACCAGGAAGTGTGTGTACATTTGAGTGAGAGTCTTGGGAATCTCTCCAGTCTCTGCTTGACTCAACATCTTCTCCAGAACAGCGGCTGAGATCCAGCAGAACACTGGGATGTGGCACATGATGTAGAGGCTCCTTGATGACTTCAGGTGTGAGATGATTGTATTGGCCAGACTCTGATCACTGATTCTCTTCCTGAAGTATTCCTCCTTCTGTGGCTCATTGAAGCCTCGTACCTCTGTCACTCGATGGACACACTCAGAGGGGACGAGATCAGCTGCTGCTGGTCTGGAGGTGATCCAGATGAGAGCAGAGGGAAGCAGATTCCCCACAATGAGGTTCATCAGCAGCACGTCCACTGAGGCTGATTCATTTACATCACACAACCTCACATTGCTCTGAAAATCCAGAAACAGACGACACTCATCCAGACCATCAAAGATGAACAACACTTTATATTCATCACTGGATATTTCCATTTCTTTAGTTTCAGGGAAAAAGACATGAAGAAGATCTGAAAGACTGAGTGTTTTGTCCTTCATCAAGTTGATTTCTCTGAAAGGAAGTGGAAATATGAGCTGGACATCCTGATTCTCTTTCCCTTCAGCCCAGTCCAGGATGAACTTCTGCACAGAGACTGTTTTCCCAATGCCAGCGACTCCCTTTGTCAGCACAGTTCTGATGGCTTTGTCTTGTCCAGGTAAAGGTCTAAAGATGTCATTGCATTTGATGGCTGTGTCCTCTGTTGCTGCTGTCCTGGATTGTGTCTCAATCTGTCTCACCTCATGCTCATTATTGATCTCTCCACTCTCACTCTCTGTGATGTAGAGCTCTGTATAGATCTCATTCAGGAGTGTTGGGTTTCCCTGCGTCACTGTTCCCTCATACAGACGCTCAAACTTCTTCATTAGATTTGATCTAAACATGTTGAGGACTTCATGCCTGCAAAATTAAAATACTGCATCATTAAATAAGCTAATGAGCACAGTGTCTTTTATGTATTCTGTATCATAAATAAATAATTTTTTATAGAAATTTTAGACCTGAGATCAGTCTTTGTATCTTCACTCTTATAATCTAATGGCTCATTCACAGATGCGTTACTCCTCATAGACACACAGCTGGACTCTGGTTCTGATCTCTTCTGCTGAAATGAACTATAACAAACAGATTTAATCCTTTATTTATGATAATCATTTTCTTTTAAGGTCTTTAAGTATTTTTCATCAAATACACTCCACGAGGAGGCTTTTTAACCTTTTTAAAATAAATAAATAAATTATTCATTGTAACTTAAAAACCTCCAGACACAAAAACACGATGGAGACTCCCATCTACCGTCATTCAAGATGATTTAATTCCATGTTTCTTCAAAGTACCTGGATCCTGGAGAAAAATCTTCATCTCTGGATGTTTGCGTGTCATTCATGATGAAACAGAATCTGATCTCCAGCACTGACTCTGAATGGAAATGACAAACAAACACAATAATTCAGCTGAACGGATCCTGAGAGAAATAGGATCATGAGACGCAAAGTTATACACAATATTAGTCGTGTAAACTAAAATAAACCACAGAGAAAACGAGACACCAATAAAACCACGTTCATTTGCTTGAAAAATAAAATATTTAAACATACGTCCTTTAGAGAAAATATGAATGCGAAAGTCACCTCTAAATTACACCATAACCCGTCATTCACCTTATTTACACACAGATTCACAAAATCCACCGCCCTTCTATGAACCAGCTACACGTAAAATCATGGCTTAGCTTTTATAATGGTTCCTATGAAACACTTTTATATTCCGTATAGAATAATTATGACTGTTTAAATGGAGAAGCATCAACTCTGAACATTTGCTTTCACTTCTTATTTGTGACTAGAAAAACAGTCACTTCACGGTGCACGTGCATTATCCCAAACCTCATCCTGTGCGCGTTTGATCCATTTTTTCCTGAATGAACGATAATAGGCATTCACCTAAAATAGCATTAGGATATAGCACGTCAAAGCGTGATAATGTATTTTAGCTTCAATATTCGCCTAAAGTGCGTAAGGGTGCGTCTTTAAACTCCACTCACAGTGAGAAAACGTTTGTAATGTCAAATCATTCGTTCTAATAACGTACACGTTTTAGAAAAACATGTAAAGAATAATAAAATAAAATAAATCTTGCCTTTCTAGCATTTGTGGCCTATAAAAAAGGAGCAGAGTTTATTAAAAAACGTAGTTGCTTATGTTTCAATGCTCAGATTTCACCTGACCAATATAAATTACTGTTAACTGCTTCACAACAACATCCTATAAACTTTGAATTTCCATAAACATTCTCTCTTATCTCTTATTCATGAAGATAAAACTCATAAAGTTCCAAAATCACAAGCTGCAGCTGCTGCTGAAGTCAGGACAGGCAGGGGTCAAAAGCAGTTGGACAGATCAGTACCAGTGAAGAGTAATATGTAATACTTGCATTACCTTATGCCAGAAGCAACTTACAATACATTACGCCTACTAAATACTCAGACTAGCTTGTAGTATCTTTGGAGCTGTTTAGAATATTAAAAACTTATAGAAAAAAAAAGTGAGAAAGAAAAAAAAATATTTAACAGCCATACCAAGCCCCACAAAAGCAACATGGTTGTGATCTCACACAGCTCTGTAGATTGCACGCATCTATGTTCATCCACATTTAAACTGAGGTGACAGTGAAATTGCTGTAAATACAGACTGATAAGAAAAAAAATCAAACCTGCTTTAAAACCCAGCAGCACAACTGTAGCTGTATAATTTTACAACAGAAACATTGCTTATCTAAAAAGCAAAAAAGCAACAAATTTAACTGACATCAAAACAAAAACAAAAACAAAAAAAATTAAAAATGCTCTACTCACTCTTGTTGTACTTGTCATACACATAACGGTCTAACAGTGCTGCTTCAAGTCAAACACCTATTGTGTTTTGTTAGGAGATGCACTTGAAGTAATATTTTATAAGTAATATTTTGTTTGCACAATTTTGCAAAATCAAACAATATTGTGTCTAATATATACCACAATATTAACAAAAATATTATGCAGTCAAAAAAGGTCACATTTTAAAAAAAAAAAAAAAAAAATCACCCACTGACTTTCAAAGCTGCTAGTAATGACTTTACACTTTGAGGACCTAGATAGAAATGTAGTGGAGAGAAAAGTATGATATTTGTCTTTCAAATGTAGAGAAGTTAAAAAGTTTCCAGAAAAAAAATTATACTCAAGTAAAGTACAGTTTCTACAGTTCAGCGCACTCACCCCCTTTGTCATTTTGACGAGCGTTTGAGGTTAAAAAGTTGTAAAATGTAATTTAAAAAAATAAATAAATAAATAACCAATAGTTTCGGTGAGAGCCTTCTTCTTCAGCTGGGATCGTTTAGAGCCCTTTGAAGCTGCGATTAAACTGCATTTTGGAAGTTCAAACTCGGGGGCACCATAGAAGTCCACTATATGGAGATAATTCCTAAAAGGTTTTCCTCAACAAACAATTTCTTTACAGCTGAAAAAAAGGCATAAACATCTTGGATGACAAGGGGATGAGTACATTATGTGTGAATTTTTGTTGTGGAAGTGAACTACTCCTTTAAGTACAGTACTCAAGAATATGTACTCAGTTACTGTCCACCTCTGCTTCAAGATCACTAAAAACCTACAGACAGGTGTGCTTGATTAGGATTGGAGCTTTGCAGGACTGTGGCCCTTCAGGACCGAAGTTGCCCAGCCCTGCTCTAGACAGTATCAGGTTGTTAGACTAAAAAAAAAAAAAAAAAAAAAAAAAAAAAAAAAAAAATTCGATAACGAAATGTTCAAGCAATAAGGCTAAATTTCAAAATACACTGTTATGATGATCTACACTTAAGCTTTGGATGAGAAGCTGGAAAGCTCAGGATATAAGCCCATCACTGAAAAATAATTTTCCTTGGTTTTTTAGTGGTGTATAAACATATCATCTATTTTCTTCATGTCCTTTAGATAAAAAAAAAACCTTGAGACCCCATTACTACTATGTTGATTTTTGTAAATGTGTGACAACCTCTGTCTTATGTGGGCTTTTCCTCTGGCCAAGTTGGATGGTTGGCTCCGTTCTCCCGAGTGATTGTTTTCTGGTAGTTTTAACTGAGGACACCTGTTGTTGACTTCCTTTTGAGCCTTTTAAAAGAAGCAAGATGAATGGCCACAAGAGAGCTGCATACTAAACTTGATTTTGTTTGGTTTCCTTTAAGCTTGTATCTTTTGTACACATAACACTGCTACACTACATTGCACTTCCATGCATTCATTTCACTTCACATCACAATTTGTGACTGTTACTTTCTACATTATTCTGTTTTTATTATAGCTTGATTTTGATCATAAGTTTTCTATTCTAATTCTGGCCTTCTTGAGTGTCCCTGCTTTTTGTGGCATCCCTTTTCAGCAACACAGAACAGACACCTTCCTTTCTATTTCTCTGTTTAAATATCCACCCTTCCAGGTCATATTTCTTCTTTTGAACATGTTTAAAATCACAACTTGACACACAACCATCAGTTACAACACAGCTATAATCAATTAGGCTTAATCCATAAGGTGTGTATATTTTAAATGAAAAATAAAATATTGTAGCAGATTTTCACAGCTGCCATTTCCTTGCTAACCCTAACCCTAAACCCTGTGTTTTCACTCTCTTATTGTGAAGTCTTGTTTGTGTTTTGCTGCATTTTTAACGCTCTCTCTGGTTACCCGTGTTATGGGTTCGATCTTGTTTCTGGTTTCCCGTATTTTCCGGTTTGCCTGTCTTCTGGAGACTGTTGTTAAGATTGTTTGCCCTGTGATTTTGACCCTTTGCCTGGTATTTGGATTATGATAGTTGATTACCCTTGGATCTTCAACCCAAGTTTTGAAGCAGTTTGTAACAAAATACACTTCATTTAATTTTCAAATAATGTGTAATTTATTATATTATATTATTGTTCAAATCATCCTGGTTGCCAGATTGGACATCTTTGTGGGCCAAATGTTTGACACCACTTCATTTAATTTTCAAATAATGTGTTATTTATTATTTTATATTATTGTTCAAATCATCCTGGTTGCCAGATTGGACATCTTTGTGGGCCATATGTTTGACACCACTGTTCTACATTGTAGACAATATCTAGTGAATCCAAAATGATTCTGCACACAGTTTCACGGGCCATTATCTATAAAACAAGACAATAAAAAAGACGACACACATGACAGTGTGATGCTGTGTGTCTGTGTCTTCAGTCTCTGTTGATTGTGTGACTGTGGCGTCTCTGTAGTGGCTCCTTATTCACCATCAGCTGATCCTGAAGAAACTGGACTGACGTCTAAATACTGAGAGTCCTACAATAAAACACACAGACAGACACATATGAGTATGAGATATTACTACTGTCACATCACATCAGCAGAGCCATTTCAGAAAAACACGATTTATACATATTACAGCCAGAGATAAGAATGAACAACTGATCATAGATTAATAACTGTGAATGATCAACAACTTTCTCATTATCATTTAAACACAGAGACACTGGAATAGATGAAACTATTCATATATTCATAGATCATCACAGAATTAAACAGATTAAAATTACAGAGACTAAAGTGGAGCTTAATTATTATCTTTTATTCTCTAATTACACACATATGAGGCCTGTTACTAAACTTGGGAAATTTTAAAAGATTTAAATCATAATATACTTACAATAGTGTAATATCTCCAGATTATAATGTTGATTATGTTTCAGATCAGAGAGTAACTTTACTCCTGATTTTCGTATTTTATTCGCAGACAGACTCAGTTGTCTCAGGTGTGAGGGGTTTGATCGCAGAGCTGAAACCAGAGCAGCACAACCTTCATCTGTGATGCTACAATCCCTCAACCTGTAGAGAACAATGACAAACTCTGAATTGTAGTTCAAGTGTCTTTAGTTAGGTATAATGACAGAGTTGTTACACAGAGATGCAATTACACAGAGATGGCAGGTGAAGGAATATTAATCAAACTAGCAAAAGCAACTGAAGATCCAGTCAGTGTTTGGTCTGCCAAAAACAGGAGCATTCATCTTCAGTCATCAGAGTCATTTGTTCTGAGATTAAGTGTGTTTAATGAACACTTATTTTACAAGCTTTAATATTAGAATTTTACATTAAAGAACAAATCTTACTGAAGACAAAGACATGAGAATGAGACAGAGAGATGATCTTACAGCAGTATCTCCAGTTTACAGTGAGGATCCTCCAGTTCAGCAGAGAGAAGCTTCACTCCTAAATCTCCCATTTCATTTCCAGAGAGACTCAATTCTCTCAGGTGTGAGGGGTTTGATCTCAGAGCTGAAGCCAGAGCAGCACAACCTTCAGCTGTGATGCCACAATCATACAACCTGTAGAGAACAATGACACACTCTTCACTCTCTCAGATTAGATCAGTTTAGCACTAAATCCATTAGCAATAATATGCAAATTAGCAATAGCATACATATTATTGCTAATATGCAAATTAACAATATATGCATTTTTGTTTACTAATTTGCATTGCTAAGAACTTCTTTCGGACAACTTTTTTTTTATTTTCTCAATAAAAAAATCGCCAACAAAAATTGTTATCGTCCACCCCTATTTGAGAGACAGTCTTTCTGTGCACGCTTCTGCTGTGTGTTAGTCAGTGTGAGCACTGCATTGTGTACTTCACTGCTTATTGTGCTTGATAACTTAACATTGAGCATGTCCCATGCACATTTATTCTCTCATTCATGCATTTTTCTTTGTTGCTCTTATGTTAGCTGTATGTAACTTTCAAGTAATACTGTGCTACACAGAAAAATTTGCACACCTCGAAATAAACCATATAGCAAAATCTCTAATGATAAGCATTTTATTCGTTAAAGATATCATAGATACATAGCATCAGTGTTTGGGCCAAAAGCAGGAGCAGCAGCTCATGTGATGTGATGGAGATGAAATCTTCATGCATCAGTGTCATTTGTTCTGAGACTTTGTGTGTTTACTTAACATTTATTTTACAAACTTGAAAATTGACATTAAAGGACAAGTCTTACCGAGTACAAAGACATGAGACTATCAAAGAGATGATCTTACCGCAGTGTCTCCAGTTTACAGTGATGATCCTCCAGTCCAGCACAGAGAATCTTCACACCCAAATCTTCTATTTTATTCCAAGACAGATCCAGTTGTCTCAGGTGTGAGGGGTTTGATCTCAAAGCTGAAGCCAGAGCAGCACAACCTTTGTCTGTGACACCACAATTACACAACCTGTAGAGAACAATGACACTCTTCACTCTTTCAGATCAGATCAATTTACCTTTGAATTCATTAGTAAAGAGAAAGTGTAAAATAAAAGCACTGTTTGATGGATCACAGGACTGAGATCTAAAATGTCAGAAAAAAACATGACCATAAAACATCTAATGACTAATTTAAGAAAGAAATATATTTCTTTATTGCACTGTATTTTTATGCAAAATGTCTTATGTAGACATTTATGCAAATGTATTTTATTAGTCAAACTATTCACTACATAGCAAAATTATTTATATCTATACTAAAATGTACATGTCAAATTTTAATGAAGTCTACATTTATTATTAGAATAAAAGACAAAAATATTGTGAAATATTAAAATTTAAAATGACTATATTTATTTCAATATATTTTAAGACATAATTAATTGCTGTTATCAAAGCAAGTTTTCACCATCAATATTCCAGTCTTTAGTGTCACATGGTTAAACCTTTGACAGGAACTTTTGACACACTATATTAAGTGAATTATGCTTAAAACAAGTACAATTATCTGCCAGTGAGGTAAGTAAAATACTGGGTGATTTCTTTTCAATTTCACAAATATTTTACAGTGTGTCATAAATAATCTTACCACAGTTTCTCCAGTTTACAGTGAGGATCCTCCAGAATAGCACAGAGAAGCTTCACACCCAAATCTCCTATTTTATTCCAAGACAGACTCAGTTCTCTCAGGTGTGAGGGGTTTGATCTCAGAGCTGAAGCCAAAGCAGCACAACCTTTGTCTGTGACGCCACAACTATACAACCTGTAGAGAACAACGACACTCTTCACTTTCTCAGATCAGTATACATGAAGGAAAGAGTAGTGTAACTCCAGTATATTTAAGTAAGTAAGTATATTTAAGTAATATTTGTATTTGTTTACACTCACAGCACTGATGTAAAAAGCTTCAACATTTTGACTTTTGGTACTCTTTTTGTGATAATCCTGTTGCAAAACACACTTGTGCACTTGTAAATGCACTGAGGTGGGAATGAAGCTATTTTAGTGGTTGATGCCTGACCAGCAAAATTAAATAATTTCTTTGTGTGATGACGCTACACAACAGCTTTGGGAAAACAATGGCACAGCAGGAGACTGTGGAAGCTACCTGCTCATCTAACAACACAGAAGACACAGGAAGCCAGGGAGGACAACAGACTCTTCTCATTCAGAGGATGATTCACTGTCCTCCCGGCTCGTGCAGGGAACGACACACTCTGTTGTAATGTAATGCTCAGTTTTATACAGTAATGTCCCTTCTGTAGATGTAACTCCTTTTCATAAACAAATGGTACAGAAGTACAAAGGCAGCGTTTTATAGCATTAAAGTTACACAAAATATTTTATGATGAGATTTTGCTCTTAGCCAAAACTATTTGCTCTGGAACAAATAGGAGATTAATGAGACTAAAGATTGCCCTGTTAGATTTACCCAAAACTAATTATATCTTATGTTTAACCACTATAGAGACATCAGAGCACTGCTCTTGGCGGGTTCATGAGTGCTGAATGACCTTGAGCTTACATCTACGAAAATAAATATTTTCAAATCCATGTTAACTTTATTAACACATCTTTGAAGTCTAAACAAGTACATTCACACATACAGGCCTTTGTACCATTAAACATCCTGCAAGTTTCATAGCTTAAAACCTTCTTCTCATTTTAAACAAAGCATTATTTAATCAAGCTTGTTTTGGATCTGAGAGGCTAGATGATGTCACCCAGGTACAAACATTTGCATAAACACTTCCTCCAGAGCAAGGCATCAACGAATAGTCATCTTCTCTCCATAGGCTTGATTACGCTGAATGAGAGTGTCGTGTAGCAGTTTTTCTCTGGTTGTGGTTTTATCCAGTAAAGACAATTAGCCCATATACATTCACATTGTGTCAAAAGCAAATTACAATCACTGCTGCTATCTTGTCTACACTGGATACAGTATACAGATGCACATTTGCTTTCTGACACAGTCCACACGCTTGAGTCTGTTATCAATTGAACAAATGGAATGAAAGAATGTTTGCTTTGACGCATTTTTAAACAGCTCATTCGCATCTTTGTACAGATAATAGAGGGATCCCAGCTTAAGGAACAAGTGGACAGTTCATTTTTACTGGCATTGCAAATAGTGTTTGAGGATTGATCAGAGCATTTCATTTTGTAAACGAGGCACAGTGTCCTGGAGAGTTCACAAAGAAACATTTGTTGAAAGTTGAAGCGGTACTAGATCTGACTGCAGTTGCATCACAAACCGTACTGTAAGCAAATTGTTGGACTTGTCTTGGACTCATTGGTATTTGGACTTGCCAAATATTCTAGTTCATCTTGACCGAGTCCAGCAATATTTTTTTTTCTCTTGTGCGCGTTGCGTGAAGGCATCAATCATTTTCATTTTGTATTAAACAGACCTTTTATTAACAAAATAAGATTACACCATGCTACAGGCCTAATATAAAATAATAAGAATGTTTATTAGTAAAATGAATAAAGCCTGGAGGCATGGAATATACCTTGATGTAAATTAAATAAATAAATTACACAAAAATGTAAAGAAAATAGGAATTAGCAAACACTGTGGAACCAAGTAAATAGCCTAATAAACAATTATGAAAAAAACTTCCAAAATCACCATAGATAAATTGCCACGTCATTTCAAAATCCAAAATATTGCCAAACAAGTGCTTTTGCATTTAATTTTAAAACTAAATCTTCCACAATCCTCTGGCCTGTCGCATCTCACTTTTCTTTCTCACTTTTCATGTGATAAATGAAATTTGACTCCTGCTGCTGATCTGTGATGTAACTGTTGTTCTGCACGCTGCATTGATCAGCTGCATTCAGTTTTTAATTGTTTGTTCTCTAACGAACTAAATGATTTATATTCCTACTATTAAAAATGGCCACAGCATAACACCATCAACACTGAATATCGCAGCAAGCCTACAGTATATATTCCCCGGGGGAAGTGCAGCAAGTGTCACACCTATATTATATGGCCTAAGGCAAACAGCACACAAATGTATGCACACCCGTGTTTATGTTTGCTACACAGCCTTGCTTGGGAGGGCTCTTGAAAAAGCTGTTTTGGTTTATTTTTTGGTTACACTGTGCTACAGATTTTTTAGAAAATGGGTCTCGAAACTCTGTCCTGGAGGGCTGGTATCCTGCAGAGTTCAGCTCCAACTCTAATTAAATTAAACCAGCTAATCAAGGTCTTACTACAGTGGATATAAAAACTCTACACACCCCTGTTAAAATGGCAGGTTTCTGTGGTGTAAAAAATTAAGACCTAGATAAATCTTTTCAGAATTTTTTACACCTATAAACTGTACAACTCAACTACTAAAATAATGTGGTTGCATAAGTGTGAATGAAAAATGAATGAAAAGACGAGAAGAAAACTGGTCAGGGAGGCTGCCAAAAGGCCTACAACAAAATTAAAGGAGCTTCAGGAATTTCTGGCAAGTACTGGCTGTGTAGTACATCTGACAACAATCTCCCGTATTCTTCATATGCCTGGGCTATGGGGTAGGGTGGCAAGACAGAACATCAGACCCCAGCAAAATTTTCCAAAAACACATTTTAAGTCTCCCAAAAGCACGTGGGAAAATGTGATATGGTTTGATGAATCCAAGATTTAAATTTTTGGCCATAATTCCAAAAGGTATGTTTGGCGCAAAAACAACACTGCACATCACCAAAAGAACACCATACCCAGAGTGATGGCAAAACTTAATCTTTCAGCATGACAATGACCCAAAGTATACATCCAAATCAACAAAAGAATGGCTTCACCAGAAGTAGTTTAAAGTTTTGGAATGGCCTAGCCAGATCCCAGACCTAAATTCGATTTAAAATCTGTGGGGTAATCTGAAGAGGGTTGTGCACAACAGTTGCCCTCTCAATCTGACAGATTTGGAGTGTTTTTGCAAAGAAGAGTGGGCAAATATTGCCAAGTCAGGATGTCTGATGACTTAGTGCTGTAATAAAATTGAAAAGTGCTTCAACAAAGTATTACTTTAAGGTTGTGCACACTTATGCAACCACATTATTTTATTTTCTTATTTTTATTTTTTACCCCCCTAAAAGATTTCAGTTTGTTTTTCAATTTAGTTGTACATGTTATAGATTGCAATAATGTTGGAAAAAGTTCCAAATGATTCAGCTTAGTCTCATTTTTTTTTACATCACAGAAACCTGGCATTTTAACAGGGGTGTGTAGACTTTTTATATCCACTGTACCTCCTTCAAGACTGCGCTTGCTTCAACCAGCCTTCTACTCCACTGAAATAGATTGTTTCAGTCTTTATTTATTCATCCACACTAGTCTACCTCACAATCTTACCGCAGTTTCTCCAGTTTACAGTGAGGATCCTCAAGTCCAGCAGACAGCAGCTTGACTCCATAATCTACTAGTTTATTCCTAGTCAGATCCAGTTCTCTCAGGTGTGAGGGGTTTGATCTCAGAGCTGAAACCAGAGCAGCACAACCTTCATCTGTGATGCCACAACTATACAACCTGTAGGGAACAATGACACTCTTCACTCTCTCAAGTAAGAGCAGTTTAGCATTGAATCACTGTTAAAAATAAAGTACAAACTTAAAACTCAAATCAACATGGTTGGTTTGGTTGAATGGATCATTGGACTGAGATCTAAAATATCACAGATTAAATGATGAGCCTCATTAGAGAAGGACAAATAATATTTGTTGCAAAATGTCAGAGGTTTAAAAATTACAATTAAACCTGAATAATTTATTCATGTGCCGCCACTCTGACTCTGAATCTTACAGTGTCACTGATTTGATATAAATCTTCAATGCTGCAGATGTTATTCAGAGTTTAGTGGTCAGTGGCTTTATGAGTTTTTAACTTTGATTTTCTTCATGTTTTAACCGTGAAGTGATTGTTTCTTAGGGATACTTACTGAACTGATCTGGATTCTTTAATCACAGGCAGTAGCTTCCTAAGAACTTCCATATTTTCAGGGTTATTCTTTTCTTTAACAAATTTATCAAGACGAAACTCATTCAGTTCCTCTTCTGTTGTCAACAACACAAAAACTAAAGCTGACCACTGAGATGAAGACAGTTTGGCTTCCTTTATTCTTCCAGATTTCAGATACTGTTGTATTTCATCCACTAGTGAATGATCACCCAGTTCATTCAGACAGTGGAACAGATTGATAGATTTCTCTGAGGAGTCAATGGTCCTGATCTTCATCTTGATATACTCAATTGTTTTGTTATTGCTCTCAGAGCTGCTTTTTTTTAGTGTCATTATTTGTTGTAGGAGAATCTGATGAGACTCCACTGACAAACCCAAAAGGAACCGCAGGAAAAGATCTAGATGTCCATTTTTACTCTTTAGAGCCTCATTCACAGCTCTGTGATGTAGCTCAGATAATGATGAATTGAGTTGAAACCAGTCCTTCACTTTAGACCACAAACTCTGTCTGGTGATGGGCTCAAACACATTTCTGTTGTGGTTTGTAAGGGAGAGGTGCACATACAGAGCTGCTAAATTTTCCTGAATGCTCAGATGAACAAAGCAGAAGACTTTCTTCTGATACAAGCCAAACTCCTCTCTGAAGATCCGAGTGCACAATCCTGAGTACACTGATGCTTCTGTCACATCAATGCCACACTCTCTCAGATCCTCTTCATAGAAAATCACATTGCCTTTCACAAGCTGCTGAAAAGCCACTTTCCCCAGTTTGAGGATCATGTCTTCATCTGACACATTTTTCTCATAGTCCTTCTCATGTTTTATGTTGGTCTGAAGGATGAGGAAACGTGTGTACATTTGAGTGAGAGTCTTGGGAATCTCTCCAGTCTCTGCTCGACTCAACATCTTCTCTAGAACAGCAGCTGAGATCCAGCAGAACACTGGGATGTGGCACATGATGTAGAGGCTCCTTGATGACTTCAGGTGTAAGATGATCCTGTTGGCCAGACTCTGATCACTGATTCTCTTCCTGAAGTATTCCTCTTTCTGTGGCTCATTGAAGCCTCGTACCTCTGTCACTCGATGGACACACTCAGAGGGGATGAGATCAGCTGCTGCTGGTCTGGAGGTGATCCAGATGAGAGCAGATGGAAGCAGATTCCCCACAATGAGGTTCGTCAGCAGCACGTCCACTGAGGCTGATTCACTTACATCACACAACCTCACATCACTCTGAAAGTCCAGACACAGACGACACTCATCCAGACCATCAAAGATGAACAACACTTTATATTCATCACTGGAAATTTCCATATCTTCAGTTTCAGGGAAAAAAGCTTGAAGAAGATCTAAAAGACTGAGTTTTTTGTCCTTCATCAGGTTGATTTCTCTAAAAGGAAGTGGAAATATGAGCTGGATGTCCTGATTCTCTTTCCCTTCAGCCCAGTCCAGGATGAACTTCTGCACAGAGACTGTTTTTCCAATGCCAGCGACTCCCTTTGTCAGCACAGTTCTGATGGCTTTGTCTTGTCCAGGTAAAGGTCTAAAGATATCATTGCACTTGATGGCTGTGTCCTCTGTTGCTGCTCTCCTGGATTGTGTCTCAATCTGTCTCACCTCATGCTCATTACTGATCTCTCCGCTTTTACTCTCTGTGATGTAGAGCTCTGTGTAGATCTCATTCAGGAGTGTTGGGTTTCCCTGGGTCACTGTTCCCTCATACAGACGCTCAAACTTCTCCATCAGATTTGATCTAAATGTGTTGAGGACTTCATCCCTGGAAAATTAAAATTCTGCATTATTAAATAAGATAAGCCAATATATTCTGTATCATCAGATAATCTTTTACAGAAATATTAGACCTGAGATCAGTCTTTGTATGTTCACTCCTATAATCTAATGGCTGATTCATAGACAGGTCACTCCTTTTAGACACACAGCTGGACTCTGGTTCTGATCTCTTCTGCTGAAATGAACTATAACAGAGAGAGTGATTAAAGTGAATCATTTCAATAACCATATTTAAAGTACAATGAACTATAGCAAAACAGATTTAATCCTTTATGATAATCATTTTCTTTATATTTTTATAAAATGATAAACTTCACATTTCAGCCATTTTTAAGAAAATGGACAAGTCAAAAGCATTAATTATTATATTAATTATTACAGACTATTATTATCAATAAATTATCATATTAATTAAATAACACATAAATTAGGTGTGTGCCATTTTGACAACAAATTATATCTAGATTTTTTTGTTAGTGTGTCATTTTGCTGGTATCTTAAGGACTAGGAGAAAACGGGGATGAAAGTACCATTTTTCCGAAAAACATAATTTAAAAAAATATGTTGTAGACAGAGATACATTTTTGCTGTGGCCTATAACTCAGAAGTGTGGTCTATCAATACCAGGTGGTATTTTGTACAAATGTAGAAAGACTTCAGTATAATTTTACTTTGAACAAGTTGCACATTGTTACTTTTGACCCCGTTTTTTGGGACGAAAGTAACACACAGGCAGGTCAAAAGTAACAACAATACAAGCTAGATTTTTTTTTTTTTTTTTTTTTTTTTTTTTGTAATTTGTTTTTATTAAATATACACGACTATGACCTTGTTAAAATGTAACTGCAAACATATTTTGTCCTTTATCTTTGCAAAAAATTATTAGATTTTCATTTTAAATTTAAGTTTCATCAAAACTTGAATTGTTTAAAATATTTATGTATTCAATGTATTTTTTTATAAAACATTTTTAACTGAATGAACAATATGAAAACTAAATAAATCAGTATAATATAAATTCTCAACATAATGTAACAGTAGGCCTATTCATGTTTCCATCCAGTTGTTGTATGTATAAATTCGAAATGTGCATAAAAATCTGGAAACACTGCAAATTCATAGGTGGAGGTGGAAAAGCTAATGTATCGCTAAAACCTAAATATGACTAAAGTAAATCCAATGTAGCAGCTGCCCTGGGACTGATGTTCCTGACAGATAGGCCCATGTCCAGAAACGCCCTCTCATTAACATCTGACTGAAGCAGACCTCTGTCTGTCTTTCTGACCCTCACTCTTGGCATATTCTTTTGATATAATACGATCTAAACATGTTATATAAATTATGCAAGATACAGAAAGTCACCACATTAGCATGCAGCGGGACAAAAGAAACACCTGTTGTCACTGTAGGGGGACAAAAGTAACAAGTGTTACTTTCGACCCAACGGGAACTTCTGACATCTAAACCTGATTATACTGAAAAACTCTGAAAATTCAAACTTCAGGATGTATTACAGCACTAAATAACATGCAGACTGATCATTACTGTGACACACAAAATGAGAAACACAATACAATTAATTTGAAAAAAATTACAGCTTCCATAATTTACTTATTGTATTCGAAAACTGCTTTTCGGACCTAACTGTGAGAAACAATGATGAAATGATGTGATATTTCTCAGCTCCATCAAGGGTTGCGTGCTGAATGTGCTGTCATAGCTTGGACACCAAATGTAGTCTGGGCTCTGAGAAAATCGCTGTGAATAGCTGACTTCTGAATTTTTTTAATTTTCTTGTGTGATCAGTTCACAGCAGTGATAAAAAAAAATTATCTTTTCCAATAAGTCTCAGTTGATTTTACCTTTTATAGGCATTTTACCTTTATAAAGCCATTTCTCTAAAGGTGTGTATCATCTTTTGAGTCAAATTTTTACATTTAACAAAATGTATCGATCCGAAATGCGGTTGTAAACAATCCCAGCTGAGGAAGAAGGGTCTAATCTAGTGAAATGATCAGTTATTTTCATTAAAAAACTACAATTTAAATACTTTTTAATCTTAAATGCTCGTCTCGTCTTTCTCTCCCTGAACTCTGTGTATTCTGACTCAAGACAGTTAGGGTATGTCGAAAAACTCCAGTCATATTTTTTCCCTCAACTTCAAAAATCATTTCAAAATCATCTTACATTGCTGCAGAAGTTCCGACCCAGTCTTTGCAAAGTGAACATGCAAAGCAGATCAAACACCCTTAACAAAAAAGGTAAAACAGCGATATAGGGTGATTTTGAAGTTGAGAGAGTTTTTCGACATACCCTAACTGTCATGAGTAAGACAAGGCAGAGTAAGACAAGACGAGCATTTGACATCAAAAAAATATATAAATTGTATTATTTTTGTGAAAATAACCGATTGTTTTGCTAGATAAGACCCTTCTTCCTCAGCTGGGATCGTTTTACAACTGCATTTGGGATCGTTTGAGGCCGCATTTAAACTGCATTTTGGAAGCTCAAACTCGGGGCACCATATCAGTCCACTATATAGAGAAAAATGCTGAAAAGTTTTCCTCAAAAAACTATTTCTTTACGGCTGAAGAAAGAAAAACATGAACAAAATTTTGTGCTTTCACAAATGCATCTTTCTGTGTATTGTTAAAATATCAAATAAAGAAAATTAAAAAAATCAATTACCATTAGGGGCCTATACAAGAAAAAAATCCTCATATATTATGAAAAATAATATATAGCCTATTCTGATAATTATTTATAATGCCATAATGCAATAATTATATTTATATAAAAATGTACCTGAAATCTGTATTTGTATCTCCACACTTAAACTGTATTGGATGTCCCATAGATGCGTCACTCCTCATAGACACACAGCTGGGCTCTGCTTCTAACATCTTCTGCTGAAATGAACTATAACAGGGAGAGATTAGTCAGTCCTTTGAATTATATTTTATATATAAATTATATTTAACAAAGTACATACTCATTGTAATGGCGATCTATTTCTTGCAGTTCTCTGTTATTTCCATAGAGACTGGCACAAAGGATTTAACGTGTAAACCGTAAACTTGAAGTGTAACAGTTTACTTTTCGTTTGTCAGGATACAACAAAAACCAAAAAGCAAACTTAAGAACTATTTACACTTTTTCAAACTTCAAATAAGATATGGTTTCAAAGAACAGTCAAAAGACTGTCTAACACCAAGCCTTTCCTTCTTCTTCTTATGGTTCAACAGATGTTATGCATACTCATTACGTATGAAATTGAAATGAACCAATGAAAAGTCATGCATGCAATACAAATATCACAGAATATGCAAACTATACTTCAAATGACAATAACGATCACTCTTAATAAAAATAATATAATATTATGGAAACACAAAACAAACTTCTTAATGTTCTTTATGGCTCTAACACTCACATAATATTATTATTTAACCAATCACTTTAAAGAGCACTTCATGATCACTTAATTTACACAATTTTAAGACAAAAGATGTTAAATTTATCTGAGTGATTTTACTAATGCATCTCTCTGTGTAACACTTTATGTTAAAATATCAGATAAAGATAAAAAAAAAATCTAATAACAATAGGGGCCTATACAAGAAAAAAAATACTCATATTATAGAAAATACTATATACACTATTCTGACCATATAAAATGACATGCTATAATTATATTTATATAAAATTTACCTGAGATCAGTCTTTGTATCTTCACTCTTAAACTGTATTGGATGATCCATAGACACGTCACTCCTCATAGACACACAGCTGGACTCTGATTCTGTTCTCTTCTGCTGAACTGAACTATAACAGAGAGAGATTAAAGTGAATCCTTTGAATTAGAATATTTAATAACATACATACTCATATTATTTAAACAATCAAAGAGCACTTCATGATCATTTAATTTGCACTGTTTTATGATAAAATGTGTTAAATTGATTTGAGTACTTTCATAAATGCATCTCTCTGTGTGACACTGTACAGTGTATGTGAAAATAACACATAAAAATAAAAAAAATATTGTTTACCACTAGGGGTCCATACAAGAAAAATGTATCATATATTGTAGAAAATACTTTATACACTATTTTGATAATATAAAATGTCATGCTATAATTAGATTTATAAAAAATGTACCTGAGATCAGTCTTTGTATCTCCACTCTTAAACTGTATTGGATGTCCCATAGACGCCTCACTCCTCATAGACACACAGCTGGACTCTGCTTCTGATCTCATCTGCTGAACTGAACTATAACAAAACAGATTTAATCCTTTATGACGATAATAATTTTATTTGAAGGTCTTTAAATATTTTTTCATCAAAAACATTCCATGAATAGGCTTTTTGACATTTTTTAAATAAAATCTTCATTTTTAACTTAAAACCCCCCGACACAAAAACACGATCGAGACTCCCATCTACCATCATTTAAGGTGATTTAATACAGTTTTTATTCGAAGTACCTGCATCGTGGAGAAAAATCTTCACCTCTATTTGTTTGTGTGTTATCCATGATGAAACAGAATCTGATCTCCAGCACTGAATCTGAACTGACAAACAAACACAATAATTCAGCTGAACGCAGGTTCAGAGAGAAACAGGATCATGAGACCCGGCGTTCACTCAGATACACAATGTTAGTCATGTGTTAACAAATGATCAAATAAACCACAGACAACACGAAACACCAATCAAACCACGTTCATCTGTTTGCAAAAGAAAATATTGAAACATGAAAATATATGTCCTTGAAATAAATTATGATTGCGGAAGTCACCTGTAAATCACCACATCAGCACTCATCACTCACCTTATTTACAAACAGATTCACAAAATCCACCGCTTTTCTATAAAGTAGCTACACGCAAAATCATGGCTTTTATAAAGGTTTCCGAAACTCTGATATTCCGTATAAAATCGATTGATTATAGCTGTTTAGATAAAAAAAAAAAAAAAACATCAACTCTGAAAATTTGCTTTCGGTTTTTATTTGTGATACGAAAAACAACGATGGCGTTGACACTCAACACACCTGTAGTGCGTAAGGGAGCGTCTTTAAACTCCACACACTGTGGGAAAACGTTTCAGATGACAAATTCATTCGTTCAAATAACGTGCACGTTTCAGTATACAAAATCAATAAAAAAGCATTTGTACAATGCTTTAGATTTATTGCATAATCTTAAGTTGCGTATGTTTCAAAGCTCACACTTCATCTGACCAGTACAAATAGCCTACAAGTGTTAACTGCTTCACAACAACATCTCATAAACACACAAATTGCATTTGAGGATCCTTAGATCATTCACTTAATAAATTATAATAATATATTTGACTGACAAATAAATAAATAAATAAATAAATAAATAAATAAATAAATAGACTAACAAAAATATTAGACATGTCTGTATCTCTCTGTATTGGCCTTCCATCCACACTCCTGTTGTTTCCGCACGCTTTGAGTTTGAGCTCCGTCAACTGACTTTTACTTTCATTTAACTGACCATTTCCTTGTATGGTGCATGCTGCATATTACTGATATTAACTATATGGCTCAGCGTTATCGTCTGGGCAGAACTATTGTTCCAGCCACCAAATATAGATTCACAAATAGCCTGCCTGATTTATCTCAACTGTTCTGTATACCCATAAATACACACAAACTAGACAAAATGACTAGCAACATGGGCACTATTTTCTCCAATTCATTAGAAGCTGTTGCCCCCATCAAATTGAAAAAGGTTAGAGAAAAACGGACTGTGCCATGGTATAACAGTATTACACTAAGAGTCAAATGGAGAAAAACTAACTTGGAAGTTTTTACAATTGCGTGGAAAAACAGTATGTCCAGATATAGACAGGCTCTATACGCTGCGAGCATATCCAAAAACTCATAGAAAATATCCAAAACAATCCAAGGTTTTTATTTAGCACATTAACAAAAGATTAACAACTTGCCACTCAGTCTAAATATTCCCCTACAGTTTAATAGTAATGACTTTATGAATTTCTTCACTGACAAAATAGATAACATCAGAAATACAATAACAAATGTAGATTCTACAGCATCTGATATGTCAGCTTCTTTCACCACACCCAAAAAAACTGCAGTGCTTTACAACAATAGAACAGGAAGAGCTAAATAAACTTATCACTGCGTCTAAACCAACAACTTGCCTATTAGATCCTGTACCCACTAACTTACTGAAATGCTTCTTACTTGTAGCAGAAGAACCGCTTCTCAATATTATTAACTCGTTATCTTTAGGTCACGTCCCAAAACCATTCAAGCTGGTGGTTATTAAGCCTCTTCTTAAGAAACCTCTCTTACAGACTCATTTCTAATGTTCCGTTTATGTCTAAAATCTGCTCAACTGTGCTCCTTCTTGCAAAAAAAAAATCTCTCTATATATATCTTAGAAGAAATTCAGTCAGGTTTCAGGCCCCATCATAGCACAGAAACTGCACTTTATTACGGATTACCTGCTTCTTGCATCAGACCAAGGCTGAATCTCATTGCTAGTTTTACTTGATCTTAGTGCTGGGTTCAACACTATAGATCATAACATACTAATAGATCGACTACAAAACTATGTGGGTATTCAAGTGCAGGCTTTATGATGGTTTAGATCCTACCTGTCCGATCGCTACCACTTTGTTTATCTAAACGCGATTTGGTAAACTGTTACTGTAAAACTCTACCCACAAATCCCTACATTTCTCAGTGTTTACATCATGTGTTCATTTAGAAAGCACCAGCATTCAATATTGTTCACTCAAGTCTGCAGAGTTTGAGCTCAATTAGCACACAATTGCCCAAGTGGAAAAACTAGGAGTCAAAATTTATCACACACCAATTAGAACCTTCGATGGAGATAAAAGGGCCAAAGTCAGCTTACTGTTTGGTGCATTTCTCAGATCAGAAATTAAATTCTCAAAACTACCTGTTCAACCTCCACATCATCTAGTCACTTGTGCACATTATAAAATGTTTCTAATTTTTTTGAACAAGTTGCATTTGCTTTGGTACGTTCATGAAACTGATTATGCAACTGATTTGTCATAATCACTTCCTATTGCCATGTTGCTCAAAATGTATTACATGTATATAGTTCTCTGTGCTAGTCTTACCCCTCAAAACATCAAGTCATTAGCTCATTGCATATGTCTTTACAGTAAATGCTACATTTTTTATCTAGTTGTAATAAACTGTCAAGCATATTCTACACATTTCTATTAGACTTTTTGTAAATTTGTCATGAATTGTTCAAGTGAATATTGACTTTCACTAATGTAGAGACTACAGATCAACCAATGATAAAGCAGTTCTCTGAAATAGCTCAAAGGCACTTCTCAACATCTCATGAACCTTCAACTGGAAAGCATATATAGACAAAGGACAACACAAGAGTTACAAATTCTGACAGTGGACTTTCTAATTTATATTTCCGCCTTTGCCCCTATTTCTTTTTCTTTTCTATTTCACAATGACTTTGTAATGTATTTTCATGTTATTAATTTATTTTTTATTTTTTGTCAGACCACTAGTAAAAGGGTAACTGTGAATCCTATCTGGTCTTTTTCAATCAATATCCTGCATACAATAATGTGTAATTTCGAAGACGAAGAGTGAAGGCCTGTCTCAGACCAAAGACAGGATGCTGGGGCAGAACAATTATTTTTGTTGTTGTTTGCTGTTCTACAGTAGAATAAATTAAGGATTAAAACACTTGCAAATGCATACATTTGTTGTGTTCATCATGTGAATTGTTTTTTTTCCAAGCGACACTTATTACCAGTCTTCGTAGTTGTCACGAACCTGGTCGGTGTTCTGCGGACCGCTCACCACCAGATGTTGCTCTCACTCCATTATTACACACAGACTGTTGCACCACACCCCGGACTACATTCCCCGTCATTCTACGCGCTGATTGGGTCAACACCTGTGACCAATCAGCGGCACTATAAAAGCCCCGGTCTTTCCCCATGCAAGCACGGAGTATTGTGATTAGTATTGTTGTTGTATTTACTGTAGTTCCTAGTTCCCAGTTTTCCCAATATTCTGTGACTTTTCCTAAGGCAAGTCAACTTAAAGCTGTGTTTTCTGTGTCAAGTCAAGTCAGAGCTGCTGTTCCTGTGTCAAGTCAAATTACAGCTATCGCTCCTGTCTCAAGTCAAGTTACAGCCATCTTTCCTGAGCCAAGTGCTGTCAGGATGGCCGCCACACCAGAGCCACTGCACAAGATGGCCGCCACGCCAGAGCCTGTCGCCAAGATGGCCGCCACGCCACAGCCTGCTCATGTCATGTCAGCCAAGCCACAGCCTGCTCAGACGATCTCAGCCAAGCCGCAGCCTGTTCACGTCATGTCTTCTGCTCCTGAGTCTGCACCCATCATGGCCGCCCTTCCTGAAGTGGTTCCTGAGTCAAGTCACATTACAGCGGCTGTTCCTACTGAGTCAAGCAAAGTCACAGCCGTGGTTCCTGAGTCAAGCAAGGTCACAGCCGTGGTTCCTGAGTCAAGCCAAGTCAGAGCTGTCGTTCCTGAGTCAAGTGAAGTCATTGATCTTCACAAGCCAGGTCAAGTCACCGCTGGTCTTCACGTGTCAGATCAAGTCACTGCTGATCTCCATGAGCCAAGTCAAGTCACCGCTGATCTCCATGAGTCAAGTCAGGTCACTACTGATTCTCACAAGCCAAGTCAAGTCACCGCTGGTCTTCACGTGTCAGATCAAGTCACTGCTGATCTTCACGAGCCAAGTCAAGTCACTGCTGATCTCCAAGAGTCGAGTCAGTTCACTACTGGTCTTCACAAGCCAGGCCAAGCCACAACCAGTCTTCACGAATCAAGTCAAGTCCCAGTCCGCCCCTGAGGTCACGTCTGTTAATGAGTCTGCTCCCGAGATCACGCCTGTTCACAAGACGGCCCCGGAGGTCACAGCTGTTAATGAGTCTGCTCCTGAGATCACATCTGTTCACAAGTCTGCCCCAGAGGTCACGTTCCTAGGATAGCAAAGTCCACTAAAGAGCTTTTTCGCATTTGGCACAACAGCCTTACTGATAATGTTTGGAGTTCGGACACACTCTCTCTGTTTAATTCTAGATTAAAGACACATCTCTTTAGCCAGCCATTCAAATAGTGCATCTTATAATCTTGTATTGCAGTTATATCTGATCAAATGCATATCATTATTCTTTAGCTTGGGTTAAACAAATCATTTTTGCTTGGTTGAACAGCAGCTACGCTAATTATGTCCCCTTTTGTTCCTCTGTTTTGACATCTAGGTAACTAGGTAACTGGGAATTACACAAGCTTCAGTCTGGATCCAGAACACCTAAGAAGAGATGATGCCAACCCCTCAGAGGACCTCAGATGATAACAACCTGGAAACAATATACAGCACTACCAAATTTTGCTTTTGATTGCAACATATAATTCATTACTGTTAATAGTGTTCATTGTCTGTTTGATTACATCATTAACTGATCTTTATCATATCTGTGCCATATGTACGTTAACTTAACATAGTCACCACTAGTAAGCTACTACTAAATATATTGTACAAACTTTAATTTTCTGTAAAGCTGCTTTGCAACAATTTGTATCGTGAAAAGCGTTATACAAATAAACTTGAATTGAATGTCCTCTTAGCACTTCTGTTAAAAATAGAGAGTAGTATCATTTTCTTTACTGGTGAAACTGCAGCAGGGTCCCCTTAACCCAGGAGGACGGCCCTGCATCAGCCTGGGACTGAAACTAGAATGCAGAATGCTGTAAAACATGACAAACAAACATTGACAAACATTATGTGATCTTTCATTTAATATAGAAGAATACAAAGAAAATTTGTGACATACTCAGAGTTATCTAGCAAGACGCAGTGAAATAATGCGGTTGCTCAGGGGCCTCAGTAAGAGGGATGAAGTGTGCGTCTGAGTGGACATTCACAGATTCAACATTCATTTTATGTTGTAAGACTTATAGATGGACAGATTGATAGACCTGCACTATCTATCTATTCACACATGTATACATGTATTTGTATGTATACAGACAGACACACGCACACATACATACAATATTGTTTGGTCAGTCTATAGAAGTCTATGGAAAGTCCCCACAATTCACAAAAACAAACATGTGTGAATTGTGGGGACTTTCCATAGACTTCCATAGATTTTATACTGACCAAACCATATTGTCTATCCCCTAACCCAACCCTAACCCTAAACCTAGCCCAAACAGAAAACATGTTTGCATCCTTACACTTTCAGATAAACACCATTTACTATCTTTAATCATTTTTTAACATTGTGGGGACCACAGGCCACACACACACACACACACACACACACACATACACACACACAGTGCACTGATTCTTACGTTCTTAGAGCATAAAATAAATGCTGAATGAACGTGCAGTTTTTTATACACTGCCCCCCACATACATACATAACAACACTCATTTAACCCACACATATAATATATATAAAAATATGTAAATTTGCTGTTAGCTAAGTAATAACGTGTATGTGTGAAGTTTAAAACACTAAGCGAGTCGAACTGTTGTTTATGCACATGAGCACAAACGACGCACATATTCTTAAAAGTTGTGAACGTTTTAAGTCTTTGGTAAAAACCAAAATATTTTTTTTACTTACCGACACGGCATACAACTTCGTTTTTAAGCAAACAATATGAACGCTTCTTCCAGTTTCAAAATTAATAAGAATGTGACGTATTTGGACACGGGCGTGGTTTGTGACGTCGCGCTTGGTGACAAAACGAAAGAGAAAGTAAATTGCTTGCATGGCGGACTGGAAAGATCGAGATCAAACATTATGTTTTGGACTTTTGACGGTCTTTTCCTTGCACTTTTATGCTTAGGTATTTATAAACGTGACTTGTGAAAAATTATTGTTGTAGTGTCACTGACTTATTTTCCTTCTTTTACCTCTGTACTCATGTAATGTAATATTATGCAAAAGGTGTGTTTTATTTATAGATCGGATCTATTAAGTACATTAATGCATAATAATTTTGAAGGAAATATCTATTAGACGTGAACGTCACTTTTATATAGCAAGGGTGTTTATAAGGGGGCTGTGCATACTAGTACCTATTTTTCTAGTTTTGTTTAGCTCCACATTTCATGTACAATTAATTGAGAGTTTAATATATCCTGCTATTCTTTTCCTTTAATTTACTGATTTGTTTGTTTTGAACAGGTGTAAATGGCTCACAGTCTCTGTATGATCTGCAGTGGCTTCCTTGTTCATTTGTAGATGAGAAAGTACATATAAATGAAAAAGGCCACATAGAAACCGAATATTTCACCAGAGAGGCTGTCCTTCACTTTGGAAATGTTGGTGACAAGCCTTTACACCCTACCATTATCTTCCTCGTCACAGGTGAGTGAAAGTGATTTGAAGTTACTTATAACCTTAATATATCCTTTGCTACTGTGTTTATTTGTTGTGTATTATAATGCAGCCTCTAAAGTGGATATGAGGCATTATTTGGAGGGAACTGAGGATAAACTACTATGTGAGATCCGTAGATACAGCACTGGAAGGAATGTAATGCGTTGGCCTACTGCAGGAGCACAAGATCATGACGTCTGGTTCACCAGTACATTACGCCATTCAGAAGGCTTGTTTGTAATCACCACCTTCCTCAGACACACAACTGTGGCTCCTGCTGAAGTTAAGGAGGACTTCCTGCAATGGAATAAAATCAATGACAGGGATCTCCTGACAACATCAGGTAACAATCAAGCAGGGTTGTTTCCTCCTAGGAGGCAATGGAGGCAGTGGCCCCTTTAAAAAAAATTGGATGAGAACATAATCCAGAGTACGAAAATAAAACAATGCAAATGATTGCACTATTACAGTTGTTATTTTGGAATAATCCTCAAAAGGCACTAAATATAATGTATTTGTCAACTTTGATCACGTGTACCTTAATAACCAATCAGGTTAGTAGACAGTAGATAGAAAAGGTTACTTTTTTTACTTTAAGTTGGCTTGAGAAAGCCAGACCAGAAAGTTTGAAAAGTTTAAAAAAAGTTTTAAAGAATTTAAAAGTTTTTAGGATTTTTTTTTTTTTTTAAGTTGGATGGTTTTCAGTCTGAAATAGTTTGAAGTTTAAAGTAGTTTTAAGTTTGAATGTTTTGTTGGCAATACAGTCTCAGATTATAATGATTAGCAAGTTACTGAGATGTTTTAACATGATAAGCAAGTTGCTAGCATGTTTCTAGCATAATTAGCAAGTTTGAATGAGTTTAAACGGATTATAAATAATTATAAATTATAAATACAGTACATAGAAGGGAAGTTTGACTGAGTCTCAAAGGATTCTGGAAGTTTTGTCAGTTGGAGTTTGAATAGTGTTGCTCATTTGAACATTCCGTCAATGTAAGTCTAAGGGATTTTTCCCAGTTTTAATAATAAGTTTTAGGAAAATAGTAAGTCTGATCAGTTAGAAAAGATTTAGCAACTCAGTCAGACCAGTCTGAAGATCTGGGCTGAGTTTGGAGTTTGTAGAGTTAAAGCTCTAGGAGGAGTTAGCAGTCAGAAATTTTAGTCTCAGAAGAAGAAGAATTGTAAGTTTAAGTCGGATTTCAGTAAGTCGGTTTTCTCAAGACAACTTAATAAAGTATATTTATAATGCAATGCCTGTATCACTGCTTTATACTATAAAATATGTTACGTGCCACATTCTGTGTAAGCTGTCACATCATCTCAGAAGGATTTACTTTAAACACTTGAATGACGTAATGGAATGTAAAAACATGTTATTAAATGTGGTATTTACATGTGCTTTCATATGTAATACACAGAGCCGTAGTTCACTAAGAAGCTACGCAAACAGCTGCCATTATCGCAAACGATTTCTTTTGATTTCATAATCGCGCAATAATACCGTCTGTGATTTTTGTCTCCTCATTGTCAGCACCACCGCAGTCAAGGAGCTATACTTTTCACTTATATATACCCAACCATATTTTAGTTCTTCCATATGTGTTTTCCAGCTGCGATGGTTATTTTGACCCGGACTCCGTCCGTGGAGGTGGGACTCCTGAAGGAGCCAAACCTGGACTGTCGGTTTGCAGTGGATCATAAACTGCCTCATGTAACAGTGGAGTGGAATCTGCAGAAACATGGGAAGCGCAGCACACTCTTCAGCTATTCCAGCCGCACAGGGAAGATTGAAGGCAGGGGAGTGGCTGTCAAGGCCATCGCTGCTGGAAATGTCTCCTTTAAACTTCCACCCACCAGAAAAGACAGTGAGGGCACATATATCTGCTCTGTGATGGTTCCTCCTCTCATTGGCAGCCTTGATATTCCACTTACACTAAGTGGTGAGATGACAAATTTCTTTTGAAAGTCATACAGGTTTGGAACAACGTGAACTATGACTTAAAGGTTTCTTGTTTCTCTTTCAAACTCCACAGAACAACCCCGTGTGTCTATAAACGTGGACTCCACTTTGTCTGTGGTACTTGGTACGTACCAGAAGCTAAAATGTGATGCAGAGAGGTACTATCCACTGGACGTAAGCATTGAGTGGTACCGTGAACCACCTGGAGGCAGCCCTATACCTTCACTCCTGGAGAATGTTCTGCACTCCAGTCATCAACTTCATAAAGATGGCACACACTCGCTCTCAGCCATTTTCTATCTGCGGCCTAGAATGGAGGACTCTGGATATACGTACACCTGCAGAGTGTCCCATCAGTCCTTGCTCACTCCCATTTACAAGAGCTTTTCCCTCATAGTTACAGGTGAATCAGATGCAACACAAACACAGAATTATTCACACAAATGTAGTGTCCTTGAAATTAGATATTACAAATAACCACTAGGTGTCAGGCATTATGTTGCATTACGACAGATTTTCAGCACTATTCAATATACTTGTTTGTTTGTTGATCACAGATCCTGACTCTACCTTGTGGTATATCACAGAAATTGGATTCATAATTGCCATGGTAGTAATTTTTTGTTATCTGCTGCCTCAGTATCTTTCAAGTAAGTAATTTGTTGTAAAAAAAAAAACATTTTGAACTTTATTGTGCATGCCTCATTTTAATTGTTATTATTTGTTTGGGGCTTTTTGCATCCCGAAAACACTATACATCTTATATTCCTATTTGATCAATATGGTCACATTAGCATGTTTTTTTTTTTTTTTTACTTAGATGTATATAAAATTTCCAACATGAAAATAAAAATCAAACAATATTTTTAGCCAAAATGTGTCAATATTTTGCAAAAAGCAATTTTTGCTTTTTGCACATTTATAAATTATAAATAGGTTGTTATATAAATAATTAAAATATTTGTTATTGTTAATATATGTTGAATAAATAATACAATTATTTAATAAATATTTTGCAAAAATATTGTAGACAATATGTAGACAATTAATTGTAATATTTAAAATATATTTTAATTATTTAATATTTAGGGTTTTTTTGTTTATTATTACTATAATTATTGTAGTTATTAAAATGTAATTAAATATATAAATACATTGTTATTAATTCAAAATATATTTGTTATGTATATATATATATATATATATATATATACACATATAATTTTATTTTAATATATATACACTGTGGTATACCTGTAACGGAGAGTGAGTGACGAGAGACGAGCGGATCCACATGCAAACTTTTATTAAAGAGACGAGACAGATACATGGTCGAACTTGCAGGGTCAAACAACATAGCAGACAGGGATATCGTAGGCGAAGCACAATCGGAGTCCGTGAGTCAGGCCTGGGTCGAACAGGAGCGAACGGGAGCAATACAGATAATCCAGAGAGAGTAAACGATAGTCCAGGCGAGAAGTCAAAACACGGGAATAGGAAACTAGGAACTCGGGAAACTAGGGAACGCTAACAATACAACAATACAATCTAACAATCCGTGGTTGCAAGGGGACAGACCGGGGCTTTTATAGCGCCGCTGATTGGTCGCGGGTGAAGTGTAATGGCTGATGGGGAATGTAGTCCGGGGTGTAGTGCAACAGTCTGTGTGTGAAAGGGCGAGAGTGACATCTGGCGGTGAGCGGACAGCGGGACACCGACCAGATTCGTGACAATACCATGGCATGGCACCTTGTAGCATGTAAAATAAATAAATACATACGTGACATAAAAATATCTGACATGTCTGACATAAAAATAAAATATTATTAATAACATAAAAAAAATAATAAAACCCGGAACAATATATTTTAGCTTTTTGCAAAATATTGATTTATAGATTATAAATAAATTGCTATAGAAATTATAAATATATTTGATATTGTAAATAAATATTATTTTAATATTTACTGTAACAAATAAATACATTTATTTTAAGATTTAAAATGTATTTACATTTTATGAATATATTTAATTATTTTATTTGTTATTTAATATTTAGGGTTTTCTTAGTTTTTATTATTATTATTATTATTTATTTTTATTTTATTTTTTTATTTTTTTTTTGTTATGCACAATGTTCAAACTGTTTCCCAATTTATTTGTCTTAGAGGAAAACAAAGTAATATACACATTTTATAGAAATATCTCAGAATCGTGGTAACAATTATTTGTCATCACTAGACAGTAAGAGTATGGCTGATAAGTAAAGAAGTAATTAAGGCAGTCTGTCAAAGGTTAAATGTTATCTTGAATAAAAACATTGCTTCACCTTTCACTTATTCTGTTTACCTGTGCAAGTCTCATGTTCTTAATATTTTCCCTTTTTTAGGAAGAAGATCAGCAAAAAAGGTAAGAATGAAGGTTGGAATAGAAGAGTAACAATAACATTTCTACCAAAATCGATTTACACAAACCCCAACTGTGTATGACTAAATATGATTAAGATGAATGGGCTCTCTAAACTGTTTGAGTTTGTGCATGTGTGCGTGCTGTGCGTTTTACTGACATATATGTGGAAGTGTGACGTAAGTGTGTGCGTCTATTTGCCGTATGTCCAGTCTAACGCTGTATGTTTACCTTATGTCTCATATGTACAGAGGTTTTTTCTCTGAGGATTTCAACTACAGCACCATGGAAACTGACAACACATCCCTCCCCTCATCCCTGCAGTTTTCTCCTGCTGCTGCGTTCGCCAAGTTCAGGTTTCATGAGAAAATAGGAAGTGCATTGTGAGGTCTAATTCCAAACCTCATGATTCAATGCTTCATAAAATTACAGTTGAACCAACTATGGACTATTTTAATAATGTCCTCACTGCCTTTCTGGGCCTTGAATGTATCAGTTGCATTACTGTCTATGCCAGGTCAGTAAGCTTTTGTATTTCATCCAAAATATCTTCCGTGTTCTGAAGATGAAGGAAGGTCTTACGGGTTTAGAAGTGACATGAGGATGAGTAATTGTGACATAATTTTCATTTTGGGGTGAATTATCTCTATTAGGCACTGTGACTCTTTATGAACTGAAGAAGAATTGGTTTGTGGATTTCTGTGTTATATTGTTTTTGACATTTATACAATTTAATGTCAATTTGTGTTTTGGATATGGATATTGATGCTGCTATTTACTCGTTTCAAAGTTATGTTATTTTGCTTGTTTTAAGTTAATGCCATATCTGAACACAAACCTGGAACACAAAACAGTTATAAATAAGCTTTCCATTGATGTATGGTTTGTTAGGATAGGACAATATTTGGCCGAGATACAGCTAACTGAATATATGGAATCTGAGGGTGCAAAAAAAATCAAAATATTGATCGCCTTTAAAGTTAAAAAATGAAGCTCTTACTAATGCATATTACTAATCAAAAATTAAGTTTTGATATATTTACAGTAGGAATTTTACAAAATATCTTCATGGAACATGATCTTTACTTAATTTCCTAATGATTTTTGGCTTAAAAAAAAACAAAAAAAAAAACTTTTGACCCATACAATGTATTTTTGGCTATTGCTATAAATATTCCCCAGCGAATTAATACTGGTTTTGTGGTCCAGGGTCACATACTGTATATGCTTTGATAAAAAAACAAATAATAATAATAATAATAATAATAATAATAATAATAATAATTGCACTTACAGTACATGCTTTGTTAGGATGAATAAGCAACTGTTGTAAAAGTTAAATGTCTGAGTTTGACAATGGTTAATAAAGAATGTTGCAACATCAAGCGAAGATGAGCCAGATGAATATTACGATGAAGAAAAGGGACTCCTAGACACAGAGAGAATGTAAGTGACAAAGGAAGGACATCCATCATGAGTCACAGACATTGACGAGTAATTGTAATTGCCCAAAAAGTATTATAAAAAGGTCTGAGGAGTAAACTCTTCTTCAGATGCTGACTGCATTAAGCATGAAGGACACCTGATACCCTAATGAGGGGGGCTTAACAGCATCTCCAATACTGCTGTGAGTACTTTATGGTGCAGGCTAGATTTGACTATCTTTACCCTACCTGAATAATCATAGAGTTAAAGGTGTAAGATAAAAGGACACACCAATGAACATGGCGCCCAATTTTGCAGGGTTTGAGTTTTAAGGTGAAAGTCTAGATACCACATTGAAGAGCTGTCAGTAAGCCCCAAAGAGACCAATCCAGGATTCGGTCATACTAATCCAGAGGGTATTAGTATATTCCAGTCCAGAGAAAGGACTGAAGGGCCAGGAAACGGGATTGCTACCCATGAGACCTAGAGGAGTCTAGAGGGGCTATAGAGTTGAAAAACCTGAAGTAGGGGATGCTCTACAGTGAAAAAAATCCCAGAGAAAATCCGACAGTATCTCAATATAGGCATATACGTACATTACGTAGGGGGGAACACAGGGTGAAGGCCTGGGAGAAAAGAGCCTTAAAGGAGAAGTCGACTTCCAGAACAACAATTTACAAATAATTTACTCACCCCCTTGTCATCCAAGATGTTCATGTCTTTCTGTCTTCAGTCGTGAAGAAATTATGGTTTTTGAGAAAAGCATTTCAGGATTTTTCTCCATATAATGGACTTCATTGGTGCCCCGATTTTGAACTTCCAAAATGTAGTTTAAATGCAGCTTCAAAGGGCTCTAAATTTGTATACTCAGAACGTGGGCGGAACTACAGACCCAGTGTTTACTAGGTCTGTCAAACGGTACAGGGTTCGGTACTTTCGGTACCGAATTTTTAAAAACATCCATTTCCCACTCCCATTTGAGCGCTGTTGAAACGATTTTTGAACATCGCTGATTGGCCATAGTGTTCACGCGCTCAACAGACATGACTGTGATTGGCTACAATGATAAGTGCTTCACGCTCCTCATCGAGTGCTCACAAATAAGCACAACGTGAGCGTTTGAAAGCCGCGTCTGTCAGCGGATCCTGGCGAACCCGGTACCGTTTGATAGCCCTAGTGTTTATAAAGCGAACACGCAAAGACTAAGGAAGTGCGAGTAAGTCAAACACTGTTTACAAACAAAAAGGTACAGCAATGTTGTACGATTCTGAAGTTGTAGGACAAAATGAGATGGAATTTTTCGCCATACTCTACCTTTTTAAGCCGAAGTAAACAGACGATGAAAGACGTGATTCATAGAGTCGTGGACGCGCATTCCAGAGCCTGTGCTACACAGGCTTTTGTGCTTAAAAAGTATACTTTTTTTTTTTTTTTTTTGGCCTATTGTTTCTCTAGATAAGACCCTTCTTCCTCGGCTGGGATCGTATAGAGCCCTTTGAAGCTGCATTTAAACTACATTTTGGAAGTTCAAAATCGGGGCACCAATGAAGTCCATTATATAGAGAAAAATGCTGAAATGTTTCCTCAAAAACCATAATTTCTTCACGACTGAAGACAAGGACATCTTGGATGACAAGGGGGTGAAGTAAGTTATTTGTACATTGTTGTTCTGGAAGTGGACTTCTCCTTTAAGAGCAGAAACCTCCAGGAAACAGAGGACAGGACAGATACTTTTATGGTTACCAAGCAGGTATGGACTACAGAGAGGAGACTTTTAAAAATCAGAAGTCGGCCTAGCAGTCATATACAGTGGGCCCTAGAAATAGCAGGAAGTTGTTATACAGTGTATACAGAGGGAATTATGAGCATGTGCAAAAGAAAAATATGGGCAAACTTAAACTGTACACTATGAATGAAAAGAACCTGAAAAAAAGTCTCAGGTGATACTCCAAATATGGAAAATGTTAGGATATACAGAGAGGTAATGACAGACTTTCAAAATGCACATGCATTCCTGTTTACTTTACCATCAGTAGATGATGACAGAGATAGTGTTGTCACACTATAGTCAGCTATTACAGAAATAAAATTACAGCGGATAATGATCTGAATGTATGGAGGCTAGACAGAAAATACCTCAGAAAGTATGGTGGTAGTAAATGGAAATCCACAGATGATTAAAGGATCAGGAATAGCTGAAGCAGTATTTGGATGTTTAGGGGAAGAGGCCCTTAAGGAAACAGAGAATATGAGGTTCAGATTAGGTCCTCAACAAGCTGAAACATCAAGAATTACTAGAGGTTCTCCAAAGTGGAAGAGTATAGCACATACTGTAATGACTGATTGTAATACACAGCAAAGTAGTAAAGAACAAACAAAAGAGAGCAGAATGAGTCCAATCATAGCTGGAATAATAGAAATATCTCAAGAAAACCAAGTAACTATAAATCTCATTGTAAAGAGAGAGAACGAGGAAATAAAGAACATTATTAAGAGACAAAAAGAGTGGTATGTTGAAAGGTTCAGATATCAGAAAGTATAAATACCTCACAACCTACTGCACCATGAAATGAGGAGTTTGAAATGAAAATGACAGTATACCACTCTCAGGGGTCAGAGGACAGGCTGTCTCA
>NW_026127670.1:143737-166053 GCF_022985175.1 Labeo rohita
TATTAGGGAACTGTACAGTCTCATTTTGGTCTCATTCTTTTTTGTTTTTGTTTTTCCAGATGTTGTTCAGGTCGCTCATCACTTTCAAGGCAGTGGCTGTTCTTATTCTGATGTCTGTAGAGCAGTCACCGTTTGCAGTTAAAGTCGTTCCAAGATCTTATTCTGAAGATAAATTCTTAATTGTAAATTTAATTTGTTAATTACTCACCCTCACCCTTCTAAAAACAGCCTGCAGTAACATTTTCTAAACCACAACAGTGAGATCACCGCTCTGAAAATACTGCAGAGATCATATCATGTCACACTAAGTGCACAACCCACAGCCACCTTGCTCAGTTAAGACTAGATAAAAGGTTATGAAAACAATTCTTAAAAAAAAAAACAAAAAAACAAAAAACAAAAACAGAATTCGGAACCAGAAAAGAAAAGAACTCAAAGCCAGAACACAGGATGAGAAGTTAGTCAATGTGGAAAGGATGTGGTGAAATGAAAAACTTAACTTGCCTAAAGCTTTCCCTGATATCTTTGGACTAGAGAAACGCATGTACTACAAGTTTCCAACGATCGAAGAGGGCGCTAATATGTATGTGCGAAGCAAATATCACAGATCTGACTTGTTGTTGAGCACGGAAGTTATTTAAGGTTTTTCAAATGTACCCCTGTACCAACTGCACCCAGTCTACAAGTATCTGGCCAAAAATACTTGAGTAAAAGTAAAAAAGTAAACTTACTTAAAAGTGCATTGGACTATTACAAACATACAAGTACCCTAGTATTATTTGAACTGATTTGGTCATAGATTATGATTATATATATTTTTTTCACTTGTCATTTTTCATTAAAAAGAAGTATGGCTGTCTATATGTAACGTGGTGAGGAAGACCTGAAGCGGGCAGATCCATTTGCATAACTTTATTAGAGCAAGACAGAGCTATGGTCATAAAACAGGCAGTGTCAGACATAGGCAAACGAGTATGTAAGAGCAAGACAAAAGAGTAATCCACAACAGGCGAGGGTCTATCAACGGCGAACATAATCCAAGGGGCTAGGCAAAAATTGGTAATCCGAAAAGACAGGTTAGAGTTCCAAAGGGCTGGCACCAAAACAGACAAGATGAGATAACAAGGCGTTGACACAAGACTCGAATGACTAGATACAGGATAACTAAGAAATGGCTCCGTAAAGGTGCTTACACAATACAAAGGGAGTGCTAAACCCAGTCCAATACTCGGCCCAGAATAGTGGGAAGGGCCTTGTATTTATGCAGTTCGTGCCTGGCTGCAGCTGTGAGTGCGGTGGAACATGGGAATGGTAGTCCAGGGTGTAGTGCAACAGTCTGTGTGATGTGAAATGACAAGGCGAGTCTTTAACCAATCAAGTCCGAGACGAGTCCGAGTCCAAAATGGGCCGAGACGGACTCAAGTCCTAGTCCCAAAGGGCCGAGTCCGAGTCGAGTCCGAGTCCAAGGAAACACTAATGTTTGTCAGAATCTTAACATTGTTTTAACCCAGGGGTGCCAAAACTCGGTCCTGGAGGGCCGGTGTTCTACAGAGTTTAGCTCCAGCCCCCATTAGACACACCCGAACCAGCTAATCAAGCTCTTACTAGGCATACTAGAAACCTCCTGGCAGGTGTGTTGAGGCAAGTTGGAGCTGAACCAAGGACAGGACTGAGTTTGGGTGCCCATGTTTTTAAACTTTGCAACTAAAAAAAATGCAACGCCAACTGAAATGTAAGAAAAGCAAACCTCTAGTGAATCTTGCCATTTTGATTTTTGATTTCAGAACATCTCATAAGTGTCCATGCTCTGCTAATCAACTAATCAACTAAGGTAAGTAAAACATTCTCAAGCTTACTGATAGTGGGGCTGCTTAAGTCCATTTTTGAGCCGAATCGTTCACTTCATGGTACAAGCACCAAATTTGGTACAAATGATGTCCAGGACATACCTTCTAATAAAAGTACGTTGCCCAGCTGAAAATCCAAGAGGGCCGCCAGTTTTCAAGATGGCCGCCTCGTCAAACGCCAAAAAAAGGTTTTCGAGGTAGAACTTGAATTAACAGAAGAATGTTAATGATCCAAGCATCAAAATGAATGTATTATGACTGGAATAACTCGATGGTGTCAATTGAATTCCAATATGGCCACCAATTTTCAAGATAATGGCTATTAAATGACTAAAAAGTAGCGTTTTTGCGTTTTTTCTTCAGTTTTCTGCAATGATCTTAAGTGAAAATCTGCAGAATTCTGAGGGATGTGTTTTTTGTGTGAATCATTTGTGAAAATGTGTCCAAACTTTTGACTGTCACTCACCACACACACACACACACGCACACACACACATACAGCAACACAAGCGTTCTTTACTGAAATAAAAGTACTAATTTAGCAATATAAATGATAATTCATTAAAATTCTGTGGTCAAGATTTATTGGTTAGTAATTTTTTATAAGAGTGATGTCAAAGCACAACCAGGGCACACTGGTGACATCACTGCTGTGAGACTCAGCATGGGGTTCAGTGTCAGCTTGTAGTGTACTAACTGTAGTTGTAGTTTACTAACTGTTGTAGTGGTGTACTCACTGTAGTTGTAGTATACTTTAGTGTCCCAAATGCTATCTAATAAGCCCCTGTATAGACTCAACTAGAAGTTTAGTTAGTTGTAGTATTGTAGTTAGATAGCCGCACCTGAATTGACAGGATGTGCCAGCGCGGGATAGCCGAGCCAAGGGTAACGGGGCTTTAGTTACCTGGATGGTGTACAGATCGCACGGGATTTATGGCACTGGATGAACGATCGGGCTAGGTGTAGGGCACCAGATACTTGAACCTAGTTGCATCCCATATTCCAATGTGCTATGATATTTTGTATGTTTGGGTGGTAAAAGGATAATCCTCGACCTTCAACTGTATAAGATGTCTGCCGATAATCCATTGAGTTGTGCTACTAAAACTGACTGGAGCAAGTGTTGCCTCTGTCAGACAGATACAAAAGCAGCGTTGAAGTCTCCCCCTACCCGTTATGAGTGTAGTTCTGACGGCTATTCCATGATAGCCAAAAACATACCTCTATTTCAGGCAATCAACCTGTTGCCCATCAGGTTAGACACATCCAGATTGGATGATGGAGGTGGCATTGAGGATACATTGAGGCGAAACGGTGCAATGTATCACCAAAATTGTCGCAAAATGTTTAGCAACTACAAACTCAAGCGTGCCACTAAAAGAGCAGCTGAAACTCAAAATGATCCTGGTGAAGGACATCAAAAAATTCGAAGGGCTAGCACTGAAGTACAGCAGTGTTTCTTATGCGAAAAGATGGAACCAACATCAGAGATGCGACAAGCCATGAAGCTACCATTTCTCCTCCTGACAAACAACCAGAATGTGGTGCTATTATCATTGATGGTTCCTCTCTTGTGTATTCATTGTCTCCAAAGACATCAAAGACCTTTGAGGAATATGCTGTCCAAGATGTAGTTCCAAAGATCCAGGCATACTCATCAAAGTATGAGCGAACAGACATAATTTTTGATGTCTACTGGACTTCAAGCCTGAAGGCTGAAACAAGGTCAAACAGAGGTAAGGGAGGTCGACGTAGAGTGACCGACAAAACCAAACTACCGCCCAACTGGAAAAGCTTCTTGCGAGACAATGAAAACAAGACTGAACTCTTTGGGTTCCTAGCAGAGAAGATAGTGACCTTGTGTCCTGACAATGTCGTAGTTGTGACCAAAGGAGAGCAGGCTCTTTCAAACAAACCCATCAGCCTTGAAGGTTTAAGTCCTTGCAACCACGAAGAAGCTGACTCCAGAATCTTCACACATGCTCTTCATGCAACCAAGCAACAGATAAAGTCTGTGTTGATTAAGGCATGCGACACAGATATTCTTGTGGTTGCAGTCAATGTTTTTGCGACTCTTCAGGATGCAGGCTTGGAAAAGATCTGGATAGAATTTGGCCAGGGTCAGTCCATTAGGTGGTTGCCAATTCATGATATGGTGGTGAATCTTGGCCCAGAGAAATCCAGTGGCATGCTGTTCTTCCATGCCTTCACTGGCTGCGATGTTGTGTCAGCTTTCCGTGGTAAAAGCAAGAAAAGTGCATGGCAAGCATGGGAGGTTTGCCCTGAAGTTAGTCCTGTCTTCAAAAAGCTCAGCCAATACCCACCTATCATAGAAGATGCAGACCTCAACATCCTTGAGAAGTTTGTCATCACCATGTATGACAAGCAAAGTACTACATGCAAGGTTGATGAGGCAAGACTGGACTTGTTTGCTCGGAAGCAAAGGTCTTATGATGCCATTCCACCAACAAGCGCATCCCTCGTTCAGCATGTGAAGCGGTCTGCTTTCCAAGCTGCCTGCATATGGGGCCAAGCAACAGTGTGCAAAATGCAAACTGAAAGTCCTGCCAACTGGGGCTGGCAAAAAGATGGTCAGATCTGGCAAGTTCTCTGGACAACCCTTCCACCCATTGCTCAGACTTGTGAGCAGTTGACAAAATGTGGCTGCAAGACTGAATGCCAAGGACGATGCAAATGCTATCGCTTTGGCCTGAAGTGTACACAGTTGTGTGCCTGTGCATGTGAGGGCTAAGAAAATAGAACAACCAAGTTTAAGTTGAATGTTTGAGTTGGATATTTGTATTATTATTTTTTAAGTTATGTTGATTCAAGTTCTGGATCGTAAAACATGCAGCCTATGCTTTGACACCTTTTCTGTGTTTTTATACCGTTATCTAAAAAAAAAAAAAAAAAAAAAATAGCCTATACAAAAAAAAAAAAAAAAAATGGGGGAGACAAAGACAGCCTCTACGTGGCCTCCCCCTACAAGTAGCTTACAGGTCCAAAAGCTTTAAGTGAAACTAATGTCTTTGTTTGTGAGTGTTTTTTTCATTTAATTCGCATTGTATCATCATAATATTCAATAATTTTGATTTTCTAAATGCAGAGTTGTATTTCTCATGTGCAAAACGCATATTTCAATGTATAAACCATCAGAATAGGACTATTCAATCGAAATATAGTTCAAACGCTGTTTCAAACCACTTCCAATGGCGGCCATCTTGAAAAATGGTGGCCACTTTGTTTGTTCAAGTGGGCAACGTACTTTTATGAGATAGTAGGTCCAAAAGCACTTGTGTACCAAATTTGGCGCTTGTACCACAAAGTGAACGATTTTTCATTAATGTGCTCCACTATGAAGGC
Organism: Labeo rohita; assembly: GCF_022985175.1. Taxonomy (NCBI): domain Eukaryota; kingdom Metazoa; phylum Chordata; class Actinopteri; order Cypriniformes; family Cyprinidae; genus Labeo; species Labeo rohita. The sequence continues at coordinate 148,948 of NW_026127670.1, forward strand.
AAGTAAATGCTCCAAGTAGGCCTATTACGTACAAACAAAAGGATAAATGATATATTAATCAAAAATATAAATGAAATTATATTTTTAAAAAATAGAATCTTTTTAAAAATAGTTTTTTTTTTAGGTAGGTCTATCTAAAGGCTATCACAGAAATAGACTACAGACCTTTCTTTAAGTAATAAATGTTAAAATAAATCAATGCAAAATCACTGTATACATTAAACATGATTCTTACTAAAGTTAAAAAGTGATTCAGTCAGGAAAAGTGAGTGATTTTCTCTTTTTCTCTTGTTGTTTGATTAATATTTATGACGCGATCGGCGGCTGCAGGTTTAAGCTGCTGTCGCTTTAAGATCTGACGCACATATCAAATATTTTGACGCATCAGTGTTTCTCCCAGCTGTTCAGGTTTACTTAAGACAAAACCGAATTTATTTACATGAATAGTCTCTAAGCCGAGGATGTGTGTAGCAATAACAGACCCTATTAGAAGCGAAAGAGAACTCTGTATTCGCACACTGACGGCGTATTTCCACTACAGCGTAGCGAAGCGGAGCGTTTTCCATTCATTCCTATGCTCCATAGGAATGAATGGAAAACGCTCCGTCGCTACGCTGTAGTGGAAATACGGCGTGAGAGGCGCGTTCTGTGAGCGCGCTTTGTGTGTGTGCGCACATAACCCGGCTTTCAAGTAGCCTACTGGACAAGACTTAAAACAAATGCAAATACTGAATATCACTTTCGTGATAATGCATCGAGTCAACTGTTTGTAATTGTAATGCATCGAGAAACTGTACATTTCTGTCAACTGTCTCTGGACTCGGATGGACTAGGCTTGAGTCCGAGTAAAAATGCATCCGAGTCCGTGACAAGTCCGAGTCGCCTAAAAATTGTACTCGAGACCGCACTCGAGTCCGAGTACGTTACCCCAACTCTATTCTACATTTTTAATGTCTGTGGCCATTAGGGCATTTGAAAGACTGTTTTCAGTTTATCTGAAGGACATCACTGGACCCCCTGCAGTTTGCCTACTGAGCAAACAGGTCCGTGGATGATGCAGTCAATATCATCAATATCAACATCTGGATAATCATGGACTTATGTGAGGATTCTGTTTGTGGAACGTAAATATCACTTCCAAACCTCTTCCAGAGACCTTGGCATTATTGTATATTATCAGTATATGATTTTCTAATTTACATTAGGTATTATATAGCTGACTGCACTTAAAAAAACAAATCATACACTTGTTTGTTTGATGTATAATAGGGTTCATTTACCTTGTTTGTTTTAGAGTAGCAACAGTTTCTCTTTCCAGATAACAAAGCTCTGACATAGCAACACCCAACATAATCACTTGCATTTTATGCATCTTATGCACTTTATTCCTTGTTCATTCATGGTATTCATTTAGTAGTTGTTGATTACTCTTGTCTATCTTTTGTTAATAAAATTTATTTTATTACAACTTGTGTCTTCCTTGTGTTGATAATATAGAAGAGGTTCAACAAGTTAGAGATCCCACCAATCTTTCTTATGTGATGTACTCATAACCACACATTGACACGTGATCCAAGAATCATAACATCAGCTGTGACAGGAGTACCCATCACTACCCTATTTCACCTCCCTAGTTTGGCGAAAGTGAAATTCACTACAATGGTCATGTAGAATATATGCTTTATGAGTACTAATAAACAGCCAATATGTTTTGTTTTATTTTATTTATTTTATTTTATTTATTTTTAAGTCATAACATTAAAAGCATAATTGGCCTAATTTGAATGGGAAAAATAAGACAATTTAACCGCAAATTGGTTAAACTAATTATAGCAGTTCTGGTGTTTTTAAAGCTGTGATCTCACTGTTGAGGTTCAGAAACATTACTTATAAATTATAAATTTAGCACATGAATTATTATAACTTCCACAATCCTCTTTTCAAATCTTCTCTTTTATTATGGTCACTAATTTTATGGTAAATTTATGTTTGGTGTTACGGAGCGAATGAGATGTGAAGCGGGTGGATCCATATGCAAGCTTTTATCAAACAAAGACATGGCCATACACAGGCAGGGTTGATCATCAGCAAACTGGCACAGTTCAGGCAAGATACAAGAGCAGTCCAAAGACAGGCGAGGGTCAATCGGCGGCAAATGTCATCCAGGGGGCGAGGCAAATGGATAATCCAAACAGACAGTCAATAGTTCAAATGACGGGCGAACAGAGTCCAAAACGGCAAGGCAAAGGGACAGGCAATAAGTCCAGGGCAGGCTACAGACAGACAAGACGAGATAACAGGCTAGGATAAAGACTCAGATAACTAGACTAAATACAAGAATTAACTAGACTCAGGAAACTTGGCTCCGTAATGTAGCTATCACTTGGAGAGCGATAAAAACGATAGACAATACTCTGCCCTGAATGATGGTGATGACCTCGTTTTTATACTGTATGTGACTGGCTGCAGCTGTGCGTAATCAGAGAAGTGGAGCATGGGAAATGTAGTCCAGCGTGTAGTGCAAGTGTAGTGTAAATGTCACTTGAATGGCAAGGCAACCTCTGGTGGTGAGCAGACTGAAGACCATGGAGAGGACTTGTGACATTCGTCACACATTAGCTTCACATTAGCACTGTCTTGTATTGACAGTGTGTCAAACACTGTTAGTGTGACTGGTGTCTGAACAACATGTACACACACAACAAGTCTTATCAGCCATTTTCTGTCTCTTGTCAGTCTTCCACTTCATTATATGGTCACAACTCTCTTTAACATCATCAGGTCGTCCTCTGCTCATCAATTTCTTGTGTTCAGACAGTCTCAGAAAAACCAGCACAAGTGTCCAGATTAATTCCCATCAGTCTAATCTGGGTTCAGAGATGATCTCTGCTCTGTTGTGGTCAAACTAACTAAGTTCACACAGTCAGCAGTAAAATGTTCACAAACCTCAACACTGAGATCACAGCTCTGAAAACACTACAGGAAACATATAATTTCACACTTGCAAAACTTTGCCACCGTTATGTGCTCATGCTGTGTTGCTGTGTACTGTAGTTCTAGACTAAATGTGAACATGCATTAATTCATCTTACAGATTCAATATTCCTCAAAATGAATAAAAACAGTGAAATGCAAACTCAGAATGTGATGCAAACCTGCAGTAATTAAATGTTAAATAATACAAATATCATTTATGTATTTAATCCCAATTTATTAACCAGTGTTTTTTGCTGCTGAGTTTGATGGTCCAATTCTATATATATATATATATATATATAGTTTTCTTCACTAGTTCATAAGTAGTGTAATTAGTTACTTTTTTTTAGAGAGTAACACAATATTGTAACACAATATTGTAATGCATTACAACACTGCTTATAATTCATATGTATCGTTTGTAGTGTGCTTACTCTTTCATGAAGGAAGGTAGAAGCTTTTTACAAACTGTTCTTGTTCAGGAAGCTAAAGAAAAGGCTGTGACAATAGAGACTGAGATTTATCTTTAATTTGTTCTTCACTGTTGTTTTTAAAACAACTAGTTATTCTTACATTTATGATTAATTTAGAAAACGCAGACGTGAGATATAGGCTGTGTTTGAAACCGCATACTTCCCTGCTATATAGTAGGCAAAAAGTAGTAGGCGAGCGAATAATTATGGTTGAATCTTCAGTATTCATAAATAAGTAGGTGAGATTTAGTAGGCCAGTGCACTAATTCTCGTGAGATTCAGATGTATGTATACTTAATTTGCGTTCTAATATGCCTACTAACCTACTATTTATGGATCATGTGATGATACTGTGCTTTATCGCCACCATTTTTGTGTCTGCGCTACATATACCTGTTTCAGTCTATGGTCACAGCAGCCACAACTACCGGAGGAAGATCAACGAACAGGGCCGACCCTGCCCAATTTGCTGCCCTAGGCAAGATTTTACCTGCCGCCCCTCGCCTCTTTCCACCAATAATCATTGTGTTCAAACATGCACACAGAGACTGCATAGCTAGATTTTTCAAAAGTGCATCTGAAGAGAGAAATGGAGGACTGTGTGTGACTACTGGGTGTTACATTTTCTTATTAAAAAAGAAAACCAAACAGAATAGCCAAAAAATATTTCTCTTCAAACTATATTATTATTATTATGGTTATTAATAGTGAATAAATCTAAAGCTTTTGAGACTATTATTTTGTGTTATTTAATTTGTCATTAAGGTGTAAGCAAAAACATGAGTGCATGCACATTTGAACACGATGGTTATTGGAGGAAAGGTCTGTGAGGCAAGGGGCGGCAGATAAAATCATCTGTTGATCATCTTGGTACTTTTCTAAGCCTTGAACGTGGTAGTACCCTTTCTGTCTATGGGAGAGTCAGAGACCTCTCGGATTTCATCAAACATATTTTAATTTTACAGGTTTGGGACAACATGAGGGTGATTAATGACAGAATTTTCATTTTTGGGTGAACTAACCCTTTAATCCTATGATGCCCCAGTGTGGGCCAGCCCGTTCGGGCCCAGACCAACTTTTGTATCCTTAGGGCCCATGCATGTTTTGTGTAGGCAGCCCTGTAATAAAACTAGGAGAATACAAACAACATTGACTGGCCATTATTTAGCCACTCTATTGAACTGGAATGGCTCAAACCAAAAGACATCTTTTCAGAACCTCAGAACTGGGTGGTGAGCATGTTGGCAGCCTGCTCGGACCTTAGGTTAGTTCTAATTGGACCCATAAAGCGCTAGTGCAGGCTTGTTTGCAGGGTAGTGAAGGTGTTTGATCGTAATAAAATACCTGTAAAATAACAGTGTTTGTCAAAGTTAAAAAACAAAAAACAAAAACGTTTTTGTACTTTATTTAAATGAGGATATTTTACATAATTACTTACAGTTTTTGTTTGGCAGCCAAACTGCCTTTCATTTGAGCATGTTGTTTTTGTTGTTGTTGTGTGTTTTTTTTTTTTTTTTTATTATTATTAAAAAAATTTTTTAACTGTATGAATAATGGTGCCATCTGGTGGTGATTTCCAAAATTATTATCACCATTATTATTTGATTTTACCTACATTTTTAGGTGATTCAAGAAAACTAAAAAATGCTTTATGAATAAAGAGTTTTTTACCTGTATTACTGTTTCAGGTTGTTTATTGGTCATTTTCACCGCTTTCACACAAAACACTGTCAATTTAATGAGAGGTTACTCACTAGGAGCCTTTTTTATTGTTTGTAATTTTCTTTCACACCACTAGAGGATGCATAATGTATTTATGCTCTCAAGTCAACTCAGAGGTGCGCCGAAGAAAGTCAAAACTTTTTGATCATGATGCACATGAATGGATTGTTCTTGTTCTTGTTTTTGTTCTCAAAAGAAATTAATAAATTAATAAATGGATTGGGATATCTAACTTTATTTCCAAAGGTATGGACATTGCATTTTATTATAAATCTGTTCAAGGATCTAACAATGAACAAAATAAAGTCACAGTTTGACCGCAATTGGAGCTGGTTTTGATTTGTTTGGATGTAAATCTACATGAGCGGATTAAACTGAGACAAATCTGCGGGAGGAAAATCGCACTGATGTGTCGTTATTAAACTGTTTGTGTGTTAGACGTTGTTTGTCGGAAGTTTGTCGAATAGGATGTACAATCTGTGCGATCCAAATTGTTAAAATATCTGACACAAATCGGAATTTATCTCTCTGAAATGTAACTTAATCTGTTCTTTTTATATTCACGTGAAGCCAGTCTAATCAAACACTTGTGTTTATGTTTGTTTCCAAGTTCATGTACATGGATCTTTCACTGTGTTTTATTCATGAATACAGTTACATTTATTTCTGCGTGTTCTAACATGTTTGCTATTTCCACATTTTATGTGTATTAAGGCATTTCTCGCGTGTAATTGTAAATTACATGTGCTCAACCAGCGATCGTCTCTTCAGACTTATTTGGTTTTGGTCCTTTTTCACGGAAATTATGGGACCAATTAATTTCCGGGTTCTAAATCTTCAATTTGAAATCAAGATCAAAACCGTTAGTCTAGTATTATGATATTAGAGCACATATGAATATATCGCCCTGTTGAAAGAAAGAAACAATAGAAACCATCAAAGAAATTGCAATGGTTTCCACTACCAACCATTTAGTCTCGCGTAGCCTAGTCTCAGCCTTAGACGTCACGCCCACGGAACGTTGGCTAAACGTCTGATGCATGGTACACTTAACTGGAAACACTTCAGGAATGTCGAAGTCGTCATCTGATTATCGGATTTCCGGGGTACGCGAGTGTCGCGTTTATTTTCGGTCCGCCGGGAAACAAAGCGCAGACGTGTGAAAGAAGAAAAACTGTCGTGTTTTGTACATGAGTGACAATGATCATTTATCAAGATCATCGAAACATAGGATTCTCAAAAGTATGCGAGGTTCACGGCATAGACTCTTTGTTGCACGCCGGTCTGTTGTGGCTATATGGATGCCTTAGTCTCGCGTAGCCAGACCTTCAATTTAGCCAACGTTCCGTGGGAGTGACGTCTGAGTCTGAGACTAATAACCATTAAACATTATTGAACCATCAACTTTTAAAACCGTAAAAATGGGACATATTCTATTAAATATGGAGGAACACACATGCAAATAAATAAATGTAATTACAGGAAAGTCAATAAATGATTTGAAGAAAAAAATATATAGTAAAATTAAATTAATTAGTAAATAAATATGGAAACAATACATGTGTGAATAAATAAAAATAAATACTCAAAATAAATGAATTAATAGATGCATAAATAATATAAACATATAAACTGCCAGTAGAGACCTACAGGGACCATTACAGTTTTTATTTAAACCAAGACAATTCCCTTTATGACCAGTAAAACTATTACAAACTCTTTGATGGTTTCTATTCCACCAGGACAAACTATGCAGCTTTATTTGTATTTATAATGTTTATTTTGTGTACCTACATACGTATGATGGATTTAGGGAGACTTTTGTTCATAAAACCGTGTAAAAATATCAAATGTGAATTAAAGTGTGAAATCATAAAGATCATTAAATTTTTTTATGGTAATGTGCTTAAACGTATGTGTTTTCCTTCAGGGTTGAAATGTCTGCAGTATGGCGTGTGCACAGAAATCTGCTACTGAGTACCTCAGAAACGCCAGGAAAAACCTGGTGACTAATATGAAAAACCTTCCTCTCATCATTGAGAATCTTTATCAGAAGAATGTTTTCAATGACTATGAGGTTGATGATCTCAAAGCTGAAAAGACAGAGTTTGATAAAGCCAGAAGTATATTGGACTGGGTCATTAAAAAAGGTGATATTGCCAGTTATAAATTTCTCCAGATTCTGGATGTCACTAAGAAGAGGACATTAGATCCTGGTTTACACTACTGGATCAGCTGTTTTCCCTTCAGAGATGAAGATACAGAGGCCAGTTATTCATTTGGTGAGTACAAAAATAACATTTTGGTGATGTCGCGATTTTAGCTCAAAGGGAAATGTATATAAATAATTACAATTAATTATGATTAATTACAATTACTTATATCAGCTGCCAGTAGTAACTGTAGCAGAATCAATTTTCCATCAACTAATCTGTTCGCTCAGCGAACATTCAGTATAATCTTTATATCAACTCTAAGAAATGATATTTTCTTGGCCACAGAAAATAACTTTCTTAAAGTACCATTGCATTAGAGCAAGTAGCTCGAATCGGAATTGTAAAGGGACATTATCAGGCAGAATCAGAATCAAAACTCATGTAATTTGTGCACAATAGTTTATTAACGAAGGACTAACACACAACTAATCTAAACAAACAAACATGAAATCACTCATACATGGTCATTGAACAAGTGTCCAAATGCAGTCTCTGGTGAAGGTCTTGATGGTTGGAGCAGTGGTGGTTTTGGAATCGTTCTTCTGGGTCCGAAGAGTGATGAATTCCAAAGATGTTCTGACTCGATGGTGACTGGGAGTTTTATCCCATGTGAAAAGTGAAGAAGAACCAAGAGCTGAGAGGGACCCAGCTGAAGTCCTGTGATCTTTGTGGAATGGAAAGACAAGGCCGCAAGGCCTGGCACACACTTAGGGAAGTCCTGAAGGGTTCTAGCTCATCTTCTTAGGTTCTCCAAGAACCACTGACTGGCTGAGGCGAGTCAGGAAGATGAATTCCAGGTTTGAGTGGAACTGTCTGGCTCTTTGTGGTTGAGAGCCACAGCTCTGTATGTTGGGCCTGTCGGGCCCGCCGGGCACGCCCTGTGCCGGCTCCGGCTCCCCGTGGGTTCCTTCACACGGGCAGCAATCAGAAGATGTTGCAGACGAAGGAGAAAGTGAAGAGAGAGGGAAGAGAGAGGGGTCGATGCCTTTAAACTCTCTGGAGGCTGTGCCTCCAGGAGGTCCATGAACCAATGGTAACTTTCACCTTTGGAGAGAAAGTTTACGACTCTTTGTCTGTGAGCATAGTATTTTGCATATGTAATTCGATTGGGTGTTGATGCAAAACCTACTAAGGTTTCTTAAAACACTAACATGTTGCAAAGGTATCAACATCTAATTTACACCATCTTTTAGATCATTAAAATACGAACTCAAAGAGTCCAAGCATGACATAGGTGGGTTATACTACTAGTCATCTATCATAATACATGCATAAAACAGTAGAAAGATGAATACAAATACAACAGACAAAATTAAAATACAATGCAGTAGTACTGTACACAATGACCTGGGCTATGTGTGATAGGAAGGTCACAGAAAGGTTTGTCTGTGAATGAATAGGAAAGAGTCTATAGGCATTGTGTCTTTCCTATGGCAAATGTAGCATGGGCAGATGTGCATTCCTTGAAGCAATAAAACCTGTGGTATCAGATCGTTGTCCTGGCAACTGAGCCCTTCTGGGGTGTTAGTTGCTTTGGGGGGGTTTGTCTCCAGAGCTCCAACATGTAGCTGGCCTGTTGTGTTTAAAGACTATTTCTTAAATGTAACAATTAATGTATGTCTGATTGGTCCAGATGCTACAGTGTAATATACACATTTTACAATGTTTAAGGTTTTTTTTGTTTAGGTACAAAGCCTTGTCAAAACTACCAGACGCAGCTCAAACAGAGAGCAAAAAGTATCCTGAAGAAACAAAGAGGACGCTTCTGTAAATATCTGGAAAAGAAACACGTAAACTTCAGTTTCATACCTCTTGTTTTAGAGACCGACTCTGTGGTAAAAACTCCTCAATGCAAAATAAATTTAAAAAACAAAAAATGCAAAAAGCTGCGGCCCAAGAAGCTGAGAGCTTACATTCCTAATGAGGGACAAACACTGTCACCTGAGGATCTCCTGAAATGCAGGAACAAGAACATCCTCATCACAGGTAAACCTGGAGTAGGAAAGACTACAGTTGTTCAGGAAATGTTGCATCTTTGGGCAGAGAAGGATGACAGAGAGATTGACTACATGTTTTACTTTGATTTTGGCCCCACAATAGTGTTGCCAGTTTGGAATCTCTTTTGTTTGATGTGTATATAAAACCAATGGATAAAGACAGAAAAGACGTGTTTCAAGATATTGAGGAAAACTCTGATAATGTTGTCATTGTGTTTGATGGTGTGACGGATTTAGAAGAAAATTCCATTTTATGGAAGATCATGAACCACGAGCTCCTGCCTGATGCCAAGATTGTGATCACATGCAGATCAGAGGTGGAAGATGATCCACTTTTCTCTGACTGGCCGACACGGAGAGTGTACGTCCAAGGATTCAGTGGAAAGTCTATTAAAGCTTACTATCAGAGTATGTTGGGTCATGATCCTGTTCATCTAGATGTTATTTTGAAGAATCAGGAGCTGTTCAGTCTTAGCCACGTGCCAATGTATGCATTTATGGTTGCCGCCTTCATTTCATTTAAAAATGACACAAAAAACAACCATCCACACACAGTCACAGAGATGTACATCCACATTTTCCGTCTTACTATGATGAAACATGGGGGGAAGGAAATTAAGGAAATAGATAAATACCTGCGAGAAATAAAATATAAAATTCATCCTCTAATGGAAAATGCATTCAGTGCAACTATGCAGAAAACCCTTAACCTCAATAGCTGTGAGACAGACATTTGTCATGCTTTTCTGAAGAACATCACACTACAAGACTCAGTATCTTCTTCAACGACATACTGTGCGTTTCACCACAACACAATGCAGGAATTTTTCTCAGCTTTGTGGCTTCTTGGACATCCAGACGAAATTGAGAAAGTCCTCCAGCTCTGTCAGACAGAGGAGCATAAACACATGAGACATGTTCTTCCTTTCTTATGTGGACTTCTGAGTGAACACAACATCAAACTCCTCAAGTGTCTCTTCCCAGAAGATCAGATAAAGAAAACATCCGATTGGTTGATTGAGAAGTTTTTGGACACGTTTCTTCAACCTCAGAGTGAGAGTGAAGAGTTTGATCTTCTCTATGTGTGTCAGTGCTTGTATGAGCTCCAGTCTCCTAAAGCCTGTTTAATGTTCCTGGAGAAGATGGACCATCGGCTTGAACCAGAAGTGGATCTTGATCCTCATCAGTGTTGTGCTTTTTCTTACGTGATCGGTCAATCCAGAGATAAAGAGGTTTATGTGAATCTGGAGGACTGTAACGTGACTGATGTAGGAATGGACATGATGCTCAGCTGCTCACCAAACATCAGGTACTAGAAATCATAATGGTTAAATAATCTAGCTGTAGTGTTTTAAAGAAGACCTTTCTTACAAGATGTAATGTAAGTCTAAGGTGTCCCAAAAATGTGTCAGTGTAGTGCATACATGCATCTCGCTGTAATCTCAGATAAGTCTGTTTACTCTCATGTGTATTCAGTGGTCAGTCTGTCTCTCTCATCTTACACTGTGTGAATGTAGGCAGGTCAGTGAGTTACGGTTACAGGGGTTGATTTGTCTCTGTTGCATTTAGCTTAGTAACTAATATGCTGTGTATCCTGTGTAGAAATAAGTTTGCATTTTGCAAAGTTATTTGTTCTAAACCTGATGGAAATTTTTGCTGAAGCAAGACACAAAGTAGCAACACATTATGGCAAGATTTATCAAAAATAATTGTCTGACTTTTGAGTGATTTGTTATGGTTTTGTAATTATTCAAATTAGGGATGTCAAATGATTAATCACAATTAATTGTTTACCTAATATATGTGTGTGTACTGTGTGCAATTATTATTTATATATGAATATACACAAATTAATGTATACATTTAAGAGAAATGTTATGTACAAAATATTTTTATATGTAATATAATAAATGCATATACTTGTAAATATTTAAAAATATGTATATATATTATAAATATATAATAAATATTAACAAGCATATGCGTTTATTATAATATATAATATACATGAATGTGTTTGTATTTATATATACATAATTGCACACAGTACACACACATATATTAGGTAAACTCAAACTTTTATTTTGTATGCAATTAATCGTTTGACAGCCATAATTCAAATGCATTTTGTTTGTTTGACCACAATATTATTGTTGAAAGGGCATATTTGATTAACTTTGACAAATCTGCATTTTAACACACATCTGTGAGTTACACTGTTAAATGGATGTCTGTGATTAGCATCCATATCCCCCTAGCATTGTCTGGTGTGTATAATCCTAAAAAAAAATAAAAAAAGTCAATCAGTTCATGCTCTTATGTTTGATTTCTTTGTTGCAGGTTAAAGACTTGTAAAGATCCACTGAAGCAAATCACATTCTTTGTAGACTTCTTCCATAAATCATCTCAGTGTGACTGCAAACTTTTTGAGGTGAGAGAACGAAACAACCCAGAAAAAATAATCAATGATCTGCTGGATCTTTACTCACATGTGAAGAACTATGAGACTCAAACAGGCAGGAGTTTCCTTCCAGCATTACAGTCAGTTTTCCAGTCACCTGATGTCTGGATCATAGATCTCTCACAGAGAAAGAGCTCCGTCCTCCTGGAAGTGCTGAAACTACAAACACAGAAGAAACCAGTAGATCTGAGAGGATGTTCAGAGGAAGAGAGTGAAGTGAAGAGTTTCCTTCAATTTCTGCCCTACATCTCACAGCTGAGGTGAGAAAATCTCTGTCGACTTACAGTTATTGTGAAATCTGATTTCTGCATAAGCTGGATCATGTTTTCTGGTCTTAATGAGTGTCTTTAGATTAGGGGCTCTGTTTTGTTTCAGTGTTTGTTATAGAGTGATTCATTCTGACCATTCACTACATCTGATCTCATTTGTGTGTCAATGGCTAAATCTAAGAGTAGTTTTTGTGCAGGGTGAGATACAGCTGACTGTGGATGTGAATACTCATCATATCTGTAGATGTACAAGCACAAATTATGGGTGTATTTATGGGGCGTCTTTGTAGATTCAACCATCAGATGCTGCCAAAGTACATGTGCTAAATGATGTAGCTGACAATAACAGTTCACTGTTAACACTAGTCATGATGGAGTGTGTCAGTAGATCAATATGAGATTATATTCACATTCTCTATCATTTCATTTAGGAGATCTTAAAGTGTGGGATGAACTTCCCAAAGACAGAGCATGTCAGGGGATGAGCACAGAATGAATTAATGATTACTAATTCCTTTTAATGTATAATCATGGAAATAAAAGCAAAAAGAAGCAGGATTTTCAACAAGAGACCTCATCATGTTTCTGCTCTTCTGTGATCAGATCATTTTAAACTGATAAACTCCTGTACAGTTTATAGTCAAAGATCCAGTAAGTGAATGCTTTCAAGCAGTCAGATTACAAACAGCGCACATTCAGAGAAAACACGACCCATTTCATCAGAGGTGGAGGAGAAAATTATTAATTTCAGTGTGTACTTTGCTTCAAGACATTGTATTCTGATTGTTTCAGAGCAGATTAAGCTGTTTCTCATTATGTTCTGTGTGAAATCCAGACTGAACAATGACTAAAAATATTCTGACAGTAATTATTATGATATTTTTCCTTTGTGTTGTTGTTGTTATAGTTATGGTACAGACTTGGCTGTTCTTATAGAATGAGAATAATTAACACTTTCCTTGGTGTGAACAGGCCTTAAGACTTAAGACTGGACCAAGAAATTCCCCATCTTTCTTCTTCATACTCACAGACTTTGCACAAATAACATCCAATTGCTCTGCATTTCAGCTAAAACATTATCAAATTAGATCCCTGGGTCTTGTTGTTGAATTGTTTATTTGTGTATGATGTGAAGTAGTGTATTAATGAAAACTGACTGAATTTAATGAAGTGTTTGGATCTTGATTTTATATTATCAGGTTCTGGGAAATTGATGATGAAGAAACAAGGATGTCTGCAGTAAGATTCCTGCTGAATCTCTGTGTTGCTGCAGTAGAAAATGACAAAGATGCAGGAAGATTCTTGACTCTCCTGTCATCTGTGTGCAGCTACAAAACCTTCCCTTTTCTTGAAGAGTTTGGTGATGCTGATGTTCAGAGTAATTTCCTGTTGGATCTTTGGTCACATGTGAAGAACTATGAGACTCAAACAGGCAGGAGTTTCCTTCCAGCATTACAGTCAGTTTTCCAGTCACCTGATGTCTGGATCATAGATCTCTCACAGAGAAAGAGCTCCGTCCTCCTGGAAGTGCTGAAACTACAAACCCAGAAGAAATCAGTAGATCTGAGAGGATGTTCAGAGGAAGAGAGTGAAGTGAAGAGTTTCCTTCAGTTTCTGCCCTACATCTCACAGCTGAGGTGAGAAAATCTCTGTTGACTTACATTTATTGTGAAATCTGATTTCTGCATAAGCTGGATCATGTTTTCTGGTCTTAATGAGTGTCTTTAGATTAGGGGCTCTGTTTTGTTTCAGTGTTTGCTATAGAGTGATTCATTCTGATCATTCACTACATCTGATCTCAAAACATTCTCACTCCCAACTCATCACATATTGACACTTGTTCAGGACCCCTTGGCATCACATTTTGACACACAGGGTACCCCTTTAGCATCATTTTCGATATGCAGGGTCTTCCATTGCTTTAAATAAGAAACCTTTGGTGTCAATATGCTGACGTGAAAGGCATTGGGAATTTTATCGCCACGATTAAATTACATATTGGGAAATAATTTTGCCATTATTGCATATATGTTTAGGTGTTTTTTTTCCCCCAATGTAAAGAGTTTATGAGCACGTAACCCACCCCTGCCCCTAAACCTACCATTTGTCAATATAAAACACAGGATATACAGGGGTTGGACAATGAAACTGAAACACTGGCCAATATAGTGTTGGAGGTTTCATGGCTATATTTATGCAGCCTGGTGGCCAGTCTTTACTGATCGCACATTCCACCAATAAGAGCAGAGTGTGAAGGTTGACTATGTGCACCCAATAGCTCAAACATTGTACCCTGAAGGTGGTGCCGTGTATTAGGATGATAATGCACCAATACACAAGCAAGACTGGTGACAAGAGTGATTTGATGAACATGAAAGTAAAGTTAAACATCTCCCATGGCCTGCACAGTCACCAGATCTGAATATTATTGAGCCACTTTGGGGTGTTTTGGAGGAGCGAGTCAGGAAATGTTTTAATACACCAACATCACATAGTGACCTGGCCACTGTTCTGCGAAAGGAATGGCTCAAAATCCTTCTGGCTACTGTGCAGGACTTGTATTTGTCATTCCCAAGATGAAATAATGCTGTATTGGCTGCAAAAGGAGGCCAAACGCCATACTAATTGTGGTCTAAACCCAGGTGTTTCAGTTTCACTGTCCAACCCCTGTAACAGGCAGAAACAACTACAGTCACAGTTTATTTAAAAAGTATTAATATCCCAAGTCTTCCAAGACAATTGATTTCTGAGAGGAATAGACATGATCACTGTCTCCACTGTACAGCTCATCCTGTGTGCAAACTGTACACATTTATTTATTTATTTATTTATAATAAAGAAGAATGTTTGAACATTACAAAAATATTAACATGTAAATCCAGATACACAAAATATAAGGTCAATCTTATGCTGTAGAGCAGTGTTTGAAAGGAGAAAAATAAATAATAAAATAAACAAATAACCATATATATATATATATATATAAAAACAAACAAAAAAAAAAAAACAAAGAAACAGCATAAATGTAAAAACTGGCAGCAGAAGAAGTGTTACGTCTGCTTTGGTTGTGAAATACCATTGGCTCTCGTGTGTCTCGTGACTGATTCTGTCCTGCTAACAATGTTCAGGAGTCTCTTTTTGAATGTGAATGTGCGAGAGCGAGATCATCTTCAGCATTTAAAACCTTATGATTTACTCTGCTCTTCGCATAAATATATCGGAGGACTTGGAATGCAACGTGACTTGTTTGTAATACATTTATACTGCTTTTTATGATCAGTTTTTGCAATAAATACCTGTGACTGTACTTTTATTTGCCTGTTGCGTGTTGTTACGACCTTGATGGAAATTTTTGTCTAGGATTTTAAAAGGAGTAACATTGAGATGACCAGAAGAAAAAAAACTTAAGGTAAAGATTGGCAAGAGAAACGCAGGACAACAAATTAGCACCGCAAAAGATTTATTGCTCCCACAACCATGAGTATTTACAACATTTAGGAAAACAAAATAAGAAACAATAATAGTTTATATAACCAAGACAAACGGGAGAGGGAACTACAAGTGGCGCTAGAAAATCAAAGAAATAAATATAACAAAAAGAACCCCACTGTCTCCTCCCGGTCCTCTAAATAAGAAAACAAAAATATGAAAAGAAAAGTCTTCAGCGCAAATCATAGATATATATACACATCTATGAGCGCAAATGCGCCCTGAACCTACGCTAACTAGCGCACTTCACTAAACTAGTGTTTCTAATACATAAATAAAACCTACGTGCAAGGTATGTACACAAGGTTCGTCGTGAACTCAGGTGTCACAAACGCCTAAAGTTTACACAGATCATGTCAACAAATCTCACACTAGTGTCGCAAGTAGTAGCAGACAAACGGACACAACAAAACAACCAGTGACACGCCAAGTCAAACAGCACAGATCTTCCAGTTGCCGCTTCCGTTTTAAAGGTGATCAACGATGAATGACAGCCCCGTCAGCCAATAGAGTCCCGAAGGTAGGCGGTACCTAGAAACGCTAAAAGTGACAGAACAAAAAGAAGAACATACACAAGAAAACAGTGTACGGTTCGTAACAGTGTTTTATATTGTTCAGAAGTGGGCATGTTTAGGGTAGGGGTGGGGGTTGGTGCTCTAAAATATCTATGAAAGTATACATTTATATAAAATTATCTCTCTTTTTCCAAATGCATGGAAACCATTAAACACAACGCGTAATGCAAACAACTAGAAGCAATGGAGGACCCTGAGCATCAAAAAGTGACGCCAAGTGCTCATCATACTGTATCTCTCTTTCTCTTTCTGTCTCGTAAAACTTGATGAATTCCACTTTTCTGAGAGTAGAATATCAAAGTAGAGATCACTAAACTGAAAGTTTACTGGTGTTTTCAGAAATCCAGTGCTTTTGTTTTCACTGGAGAGAGAGAGAGAGAGAGAGAGAGAGAGAGAGAGAGAGAGAGAGAGTGTGTGTGCACGGTTGCCAGGTTGACAAATTAGAGACACATTTATCAGATAATTCCATATTATGCAAGTGTGAAGCTCTGATTTGGGGATTATGTGTCTTTATATCAGGCAACCCAGTTGTTTTTCTAGGTGGCAAGATTTAACCTAGTTGTTGTAGACCATATGTTAAACTCTATTCATTATTTTTTAAAAACCTTGCACTTTTCCATCTTGTATTCGAATTAAGTGCAGTCCACTGCTATGTGCCGCAATATCAATACAGAAACAGTTTGATACCTGTATTGTCAAATAACTGTAGCGATGCATCGTCGTATCAAACATGGACCTCCAAAAAAATTCCCATCCTCCTCCCTTCAGACTCCCAGATTTGCACAAATGAAATTCCATATAGCAGTGCATTTCAGCTAAAACGTTATCAAATTAGATCACTTTTTGATGAATTATGTTCAGTTGTATATTAATGAAAATTGACTCAAATTAATGAAGTGTTTGGTTCTTGTTTGTATATTATCAGGTT
>NW_026127671.1:0-18500 GCF_022985175.1 Labeo rohita
AGTGATCCACAGTGGCTGTGTGTTACTGTACTTTGTGTAATAGGCCGGTCGTCCTCTCTCTGCTCTGCACGTATAAACTCCTGTGTGCTGTAGAGCAGCAGGACTGAGAGTGTAAGAGCCTCCAGCTCCTCTGCTGCTGTCTGACAGATGATCATCATCTCTGAACCAGCTGAACGTCCAGCCTGTAGAGGAGCCTGTAACCTCACAGATCAGAGTCACTGAGTCTCCTTCAGTCAGCCACGGCTGTGGAGACACTCGCACTGCTGCCTGAGCTTCAGCTGAACAAAACATGAGGAGTTATAGAGCCACAGAGAAACTGAGAGAGAAGCTGTTCACACTGATAATAATGAACAAACACACAAACTTACCTGATACATTCAGTGTAACAGCATCACTGCGCTGAGAGCATTGTGTGTTTTTTTGTCCTGTACAGGTGTATTTACCGCTGTGAATGTGATCAACACTGCTGATGTTCCACTCTTGTGTTGAGATTCGGCTGACAGAGTTTTTATGTTGGTAGTTTGTTCCCTCTATTTCCCATCTGTACGTCCACTCAGTGTCTCCTCCCCATTTTATATCACATCTGAGAGTGACTGTTTCTCCTCTGAACACTCGTTCATCAGGTCGTACCGTCACCACAGCTTTAGGACTCACTGTACAAACACAGATTATTGCATTTATTTTTGGGTTTTGTAAGTTCTGTAGATATTGTCTGTGATCTGTATGTTGTGTCACATACTATGTTCTCTCTCACCTGTAACATTTACCCACAGTGCATCACTGTATTGTGTGTAGTAGACTGGTGTCCCTCTTCCAGCTCTACACCAGTACTGGCCTCCATCAGACACTGAATCAATCTTCACTCTGTAGGAGTTTGTTTCTGTCTTCTTTGTCTCAGAGTTCGATGTGTGTTTGTACCAGTAAAAGTCCCATCCAGTGGACGGATCCATGCGACAGGTCAAAGTCACTGTGTTTCCTGTCAGTGCAGCTCCTGCAGGATCTGATGTGAGTTCAGGCTTTGGCTTTAGACCTGCAGGAGAACAAGAACAGGTTTACCTGTGTATTTGTGTGCATCAGCACATTCTATGATCAGCGTCATTTCCCTAAAAAGGAGAGTTTGATCAGGAGAAAAAAAAATGCACATGGCACAACATTATGACAGAGCAAATATTGTAGAGGTTGGTTACATTAAACTGCAGGTTGTGTGTACATCATATGCATGAAATACTTAAGCAGTGATAGTTGCTACTGAGTTTTAATACACAGTTCTGCATTCAAACAGAATAAAGACTAAAAATGAATTGCTTCAGTCATTTATAAGCACAGATGTGGCTGATACAGAAGAGTATGTGAAAAGTGTTAAGACAGTTATTGATTTTAAATGAGCTGATTGTGATCAGTATATGAACACTAATTAAATATTGATATAAACCACATCATTGTATTGTGATTAATTTTCTTTGAGTGCTGAATTTAATTTGCAATATGATGAGGCCATGTGACAATGGAGCCACTACAGTTTGAATCATTTATTGTTGCATAATGTGATCAGTTTCATGTACTAATAACAGGTAGTAGGCAGAATAGAGTTTATACTGAATTATTTTCATTTAGCAAGTTAGTATGTTGAACAAAACCACAGTCTCTAAATTATATATGTGGTCATAGAGTGAGTTATTCGCAATTTCGTACAAAATAAAAGCATTTAAAAGCAAACTTCCTGATTAAACATTCAAGCATATTAGTGTGAGAAACCATGCAGATTTTTTATAATTTTTATTTCATATTGTGAAAATTACTCATAAAAAATGATTTTTTTCACTCAAAAAACGAGGTACCTTCTCTCAGAAAAATGAGGCCTACGATTAATCAGATGCAAATAAAAACACAAAACCAGTCCTAAATGAAAGAAAACAAGTTGGCGAAAAGAATGAATCTAATCTTTAGTGATAATATAGCATAATGACAGATTTATGAGCAGTTGTTTGGAGTCCGGTCATTTTTGACCGGGAACACCACAAGTGTGACTAAGTGAAATAAAAGCCACAAAAAATTACGAAAATCCGAAAAAAAATTCTGAGATGTACAATAGAAGTCCAATACGATAATGTTATTTATTTCTGGGAAAAAGAAAATCTTTTCCGGGTCAATTTGACCCGAACACAACCAGAGGGTTAAGCACATGAAGTTACAAGAAGGTAAACACACATAACGTGTTACAACGTGTCTTCGCATGTAGATATCGCGTTAGAAAGACGATCGGTTACTCACACTTCCGACCAAACGCCTATGGTACGTGTTAACAACGTGTAAGCACATGTAGGAACGTGTTGCCTAAAATTTTGTAAAAACCATTTTTGGCTTATTATTAGAACCGATTTAATAATTAATAATTTTATGACAAAGAACCGCACAGATGCAGCTATTATAATAATCTATTGATAAACACACACCTTGTCCTCTGTTTCTCACTCTGCACACTATTGACGCGGTCTGCGGATTGAAAAAAGAAGAACGCGCTGAAACACAGGAGGAGCCGATCGAAGTTTGCCGAAACTTTCTAGTGAAATTTAAAGGGGACTGAGGCGATCACGAATTTGTGTAGAATTTATTGAATCAACAAATTGAATCAACGTTGAAAACGCGACGTTGTTTCACCGTCTTACCTTTCAACGACAGTGAATACACAACTGTGCGTTCAATTAGAACCAGTTTGCATTTAGATCAACACTGGACACACATAAAAGTTAAAAAATCAAATGACTAACAGCAATGGATTTACTATAAACTTCAATAAACGAACACATGATCAATATTGTAGAATTTATTTTTAAAAACCTGTAGAAGAAGAACCCAAACATAATACAAATACATTAATGCTGCTCACATATAATTGTAGCCCAGTTTGTGATGAATACAGATTATAAAAAAAAAAAAAATACTATTTAAAATGTTTTCTATTTGAATATATTTTAAAATGTAATTTAATCCTGGGATGTCAAAGCAGATTTTTTTTCATCAGTACTTATGATCCTACGGAAATTCAGGGTGGGAGGAAAAATATTTTTCAGATTTTTTTGCGTTCTCTCGCAAAACCAGTTGAGTTCGGACAAACACTATCTGTTTACTTTACAGCTTGTAGTGGTTTCTACATTGCACGTTCGCAATTGAGCGACTCACAGAGTTTGATTCTGAACTTGGACTCATGTAGGCTATTATATAAATACATTAAGGCACGATTTTGGGACATTCTAAAATGTAAAACACTGTAGGACCAAATTCAGTACACACCTTATTTACCAGAATAGCTCAGTATATAAACGTAACCCGCTAAATTGCACGTTAATCGTATCCCCCAGAAAGAAAACTTAACGGGATAATAGAGTATAAAAGGCTGAACTCGGTATACAGTTTGTTATACATTTGAAATGTAGGAAAGCAGGTGCCCCGAATATGAACAGAAAGCTCTAAATTGCATGTTAAGCCTTTTCCTCCCATAAATTATGTAATTATTACAAATATATCCAATGTAGCTTAATATAAGAAGACAATGATATAAAAAGCCAACATGTTATGTTTTATTAAAAATAGGCAATTAACGCAGTAATCCATTAAACCAGTGGTTCTGAAACGTTCCAGTAGGTGGCAGCATGTCACTGTCTTAATGAGCAAGGCGTCTCGTCATTCATTCATTCAATAACTAAGCAAATGGTTGTAGTTATGAATAGGTTATTAATCACGGACTCTCCGAATGGTTCAAAGCTGCAGGTTAATTCAGAAACGAAACACCGCCGTTGCTTGGAGAGCATACCATTTTTGTTGAACTGCTATATAAAATAAATGTTTCATTTGCAGTCGTTTGGATATTGCATTCTGCTATTTTAAACATGCACAGGGTATTTTTCTGTATGGAAGACAGTTTTTATATTATATATATATATATATATATTACAGTTTTTATATTTCAGCTATTTGATCGCGCCGGTGCCTCGCAGCCTGTTCATTATTAAAATAATACACAGAATCACCCAAACAGATACAAACTTACACTAGTCAGTTTAAATATTATGTATTATTCTGTGCCGTACAGTTTGAGCACCGGTCCAATCCACTGCGGCACTGGAACGTACAAAACCCGGTTAATTTAATGGTTTAGCTGCAGATACATTGTGAATATGGAAACATTTGGATTTGTGCTGAAGGAGAGCGATACGTGAGCCCATACTTTCAGTTTCGCTTTAAATTATTTATTTTAGTTTATTTATAGCTAAAAAAAAAAAAGCTTATACCTATTATTATATACTGCATTATATTATATTTATTCGTTAAAAAATGAATAAGTTATAGTTTTTTGGTTTTGGTTTTTGGTCTGTTCTGAATACAGTTAAATTTAAAGGATTTGCTGTGGAGTGCTAGGCTGTGTGTGTTTATAATGTTGGTATTATAACACGCTGTAGGCCTGCTAGTAGTATTATTTCTGAATAAAATGGGACTAACAGGCTACGTGACTTATTTGTTTTATTTTTCCTTTCAAAAATTTATTATTATTTTTAAACAAACAGTAAACAAATTAACCATGGTTACTATACTTAAACCATTGTAACTACAAATACCGTCTTAATTCCTCCATTAGCTTCCCTTAAGCGTTTTCTGTATCCTAAAGGTTTTCTGTGAGGAGAAAAGACATTAGCAAGTTGCATTTATGACTATCTGTTTTTTTTTTGAGAGTAATGCTATTAATATTACATTTTTTATTAGTATGAATAGCATTTATTAATACCGATTGGTCCTCCGCTGTCACTGTTTTATTACATTAATCCACATTAAGCGTTTTAGAATGTTCCAAAATCGTGCCTTAAACTATAAGCAATTAAATGACTGTATTTCTATAATAGGCCACTTGAGTTCAAGTATAAAACTCTTAAGAACCGCTCCGTTGTGAACATACTGAGCTGAGTAAACAGGAAGTGTTTGTCCGAACTCTACCAGTTTTGCGAGGGAACGCAAACAATTCTGAAAAATATTTTTCCTCCCACCCTAAATTTTTTTTCTCTCACTCTGATTTTTTTCACCACCATGTCCCTTAAGGGGCTCCGTATGATCCAGTCACATGATCCTTCAGAAATCATTCTAATATTGTGATTTGCTGCTCGAAAACTCAGTAAAATTCTTTGATGAATTAAAAGTAGAACATTTATCTGATATAGAAACATTTTGTAACATGTCTGTTTCATCACATCTCATCTTTTCATCAATTTAAAGCATCCTTGCTAAATAAATTTATTTTATTTCTATCATTATTGTCTCAAAATAGACTACAAGCTTTTGAATAGTATAGTGTATAATGTTACAAAAGTTTTTTTTTTATTTTAAAGGTGCAGTGTGTAATATTTAGCGGCATCTAGCGGTGACGATTCGAATTTCAACCAACGGCTCAGGCCCCCGCTCACCCCGCCCTTTCGAAACGCATACAGAAGCTACGGAAGCTGACACAGGACAAAAATGTCAAAGAATTATATTTACTTAATTATTCAGTAAACCAATATGTTATTGCGAATATTATTGTTACTCATTGGTCATTGTCTCAGGTTTATTCGCTGAATTTAGTTAGATTTTTTGTATGACAGTTAGTAGGGTTGGGCGATGTCTACCAAATTGGCATCGGACGAAGTCTACAGTGAAACATCATGATGAAAAGTGAAAGTGAAATGCGATCGTGCATACGAAATCAGTTTCAATGCCATGCACATTACTAGCGGCCCCATAATGCCCGCAATTTATATACAGTAATTACTTAACGATATAACTGCGAGAGAAAGTGATTATATATATATATATATATATATATATATATATATATATATATATATATATATTCCATCTTGTTTATTGCCTTTAAAACACAACTTTCTTTCCGAACACGGCCCAGCTGGCATTTTAACGTGGAGTCAGCGTTGAATCAACATCAGGTGTCAGTGTTGGATAACCGTTGGATTTTGTTTAGATTTGTTCAGAAAGCGCTTTTATCACGACTCAACGTTTAATTCAGAGTTGATCTTTCAATGTTGTATCATTATTCGTGTATCAACACTTTTTCAACAGTTAATTGATCAGCATTGTTTGGATGTTGGAACGTTATTTTTCTACTGATATATTTCAACAAAATGTTTAAAAGTCATGGTTGTAAAAATAATGTTGATTTGATGTACAACTCAAATTTTATTTATATTTCTATGTTGAATCCATAGTTAGTTAACAACACAATTTCAACCATTTGGTATTCAACGTTGTTTTGACGTTGAATTAATGTTTTTTCATAAACTGACATTATTTCAACCACATTTAAACGTTTAAGGTCGGTCGAACGCCAGCTTGGGATGCGGTGGCTTGCGGGAGGGGAAAGGGAGGAGGGGGTGCGATGGGAGTACAAGTAGAACAACGTACTGACGAAACGCGCTCTGTAGAAGTTTGTCCGTTCAGGGCTACTATAGAAACATGGCGGCACTAAATGGCGACTTCCATGTAAGGGGACCCGCGGTGTATGTAGATATAAATTGCTCGTTCTAAGGTTATAAAATCATAACGGCTTATTACGTAAAGTCTTTACACACCTCTGAAAACATAGTTTTGTATGTTATCTTGCATTTCTGCCAATAAATTCTCCTAAATATTACACACTGCACCTTTAAGTAAATGCTGATCTTTGGATCTTTCTATTCATCAAATAATCCTAAAAAATGTACTCAACTGTTTAAATATTGATAATGATAATCATAATAATAATAATAATAAATGTTTTTTGAACTGCTAATCAGCATATTATAATGATTTCTGAAGGATCATGTGACACTGCATGACTGGAGTAATGATGCTGAAAATGTAGCTTTGATCACAGGAATTACAGTTTAAAATATATTCGAATAGAAAGCAGTTATTTTAAAAAGTACAAATATATTTAACAATATTACTGCTTTTGCTGTATTTTAGATCAAATAAATGTAGGCTTGGTGAGCAGAAAAAAAACTTACTGTTCAAAAACTTTTGACTGGTAGTGTATGTTTTTAAGATACTGAAAAAAAACACAAATGTCAGGGTATGTCAAAACTTCTCAAAATCCCCTTAGACCCCAGAGAGTTAAAGACTCTTGTATGTTGTGCAATAACATATATATTTTGTGAATTTATA
Organism: Labeo rohita; assembly: GCF_022985175.1. Taxonomy (NCBI): domain Eukaryota; kingdom Metazoa; phylum Chordata; class Actinopteri; order Cypriniformes; family Cyprinidae; genus Labeo; species Labeo rohita. The sequence goes on from NW_026127671.1 coordinate 7,186, forward strand.
CTTGCAAAAGAAACCTTTTTTTACTGAAACCACTTGATCTTTTATTTTGTTGGATAACTATAGTTTTGTGAAACTAGGTTTACAAATGTGTCTCATTACAAGAGATGTGTGCAGTGGAAATAGAACAGTTTGAGAATGGAACCTGCAACAGAAACCAAGTTGGTGGTGAAGGGGTACAACAGCAGTCACCTTGAAATTCTTTATGCAGGAAAAACCCTGCCTTAAATGAAATGCATGTAATATTTTAAGTAGAATTGTTTCTTGAAAAATCCTTGAAAGTATCTCAGCTCTAGGTCCTTTCTGATGCCGTCCCCTCCTCTCTCTCTCACTTGTGCACTCTCTGTACTGACCTGTATAAACAAAAACACCAAAAATAAACTCATAAAACATCAACTTTGATACTGTGAAATATCTTTAACTGAAAACACTGAATACAAAAATCACATAGAACATTTTCACTTTACAGCTCAATAATGGCAGATAAACAGCAGATAAGCAATTCCTTACCAAACTGCCAATAATAAGCTGGATCCTTAATGACTCTACAAGGGGAAAGAATAAATGGTTTACTGAAAAGTTCTTAAAAAGCTGTATTTCTTTTTATACCATTCCTTTAAAAAAATCTTAATTCATTTAAATTATAAAGACATTTGCCACTATATGATATTCAGAAAACAAAAACATAATATGTCATCTTTGAGACTGTTATTATACGATTAAAATGTAAACATCCATAGCATTCACATGTGAATCTGTGAAAGACAGACATTAACATTAATACCAGCAACACATAACATCAGATGAGCCAATATCGCTAGTGTGCAATGCTAATTGCGATTAGCATCTAACTTTTAAGGTCTGTGATAAAGCAGTACACATATGCACGCACACACATACACATTTCACTTCTGCAGGATACAGTTTACCCATTTGTAAACTCTTGTACTATTTTTGAAAGGTAATAATAAACATTTATTTTCTTACCTGATTTAGCAAGTACTGTATGTTTGCAGGACCTCGCAGATCACATCTACTTCCTCCCTGTTGCGGTTTTTGTTCTCCGCGTTGACAGTTCACAACTCAGATTCGCTCAGAATAAAAATGTAACATGCAAACATAAAATAATTCGACGGACCAAATAATTTCAGTGAGCAGCAGCTCCCACACAGTCTATGAGCAGCTCACAGCCGCACTCACAAAGATGTAAGGGCCCTATTTTCAAACTAGAAAAAGCGCGCACAGTTTCACTGGCCAGTGATGACAGCGACATTAACCAATCATGATCAAAGCAGTAAGGTAAAACAACCATTCGGAATTGTTTCAGCATTGTAGCAAAATGTATTTAATTTTATTGTTGTTAATTTAACATGTACATTTATATTTTAGAATAGGTTTCATGAAATAATAATGATTATAATAATTTAAAAGGCAGAAATATTGAAGACATGATTTAACATACAGATCTTATAGCAGCATAGCAGATCATTTAGCATTAAACGTTATTTCTTTGTTATTGTATTATTATTATTATTAATATTATTATTATTTAAGTTAAACACTTGCTTTTGAAGGTATACAAGCTCATTTCAGCATTTTTAAACCTATTTCAACCATTTTACATTTTAAGGTATGGTTTCACTAAAACATCAACTGATGTTACTTCAACCATATTTTAATGTTGAATTTCGGTCTTGTGTTGACTGGGCTTCAACCGTTTACCATTCAACGTAATATCAACATTGTTTTAACGTTGAAACAACAACTGACCTTACTTCAACCATATTTCAGTGTTGAATTTCAGTCATAAGTTGACTGGGCTTCAACCATTTAGCATTCAACGTAATATCAATGTTGTTTCAACGTTGAAACAACAACTGACCTTATTTCAACCAAATTTCAACGTTGAAGGTCGGTCATGTGCCGGCTGGTCGGACTTGAGGATGTTAAAATAAACCCAAAACACACATGATTGTTGTCATGCGGTGAATCTGGCCAATCGTGAAACAGCCATGTGGTCATCAGAGCTCCTACAGCCGCTCTGAACAAACTGTGCTGGCTGAGTCAGTCGGCTGCTGTCGAATCGCTATCACGGTACTCTGATGCCACACATGACAGTCACGAGGCGTCGGCGTCGTCTCAAGTCGGACAAAATTTCTAACCGGCATGCACTGCTTCAAGTCAGATTTTGATCAAGCTGCACAGCGCTGCGTTAAGTCGAACACACCTATTGACTCTATGCACGGTCACTTCCACGTTTGGTCACAGTCCGCTCAGTTACATCCGGTGCAGCACCGGAAGCCGTTTTCGCTAGGATGACATACTACACTTGCTGTTAAGAAGAGCTTCCCTGGATAACTGTAAATGACGTTAATCGTATCGTGAGGCAATCAGCTTAACAGTAAAAAGAGAAGGGCTTCAAATTATATATTTCGAGTTACATCGACAATTGAGGGTGAGTATTCTCATGCTATAATGTTATACGAATATCCATGCTAGCCATCTCTGTTTCTCACAGTTTATATATGTCTTTGCATTATTCATAAAGGCAGTTGTTGCCTCGTTTCTGAATGAATCAGCTGTTTGAAGGAATCTGTTGAACTCACGTATTCAAACAGTCATTTGCTGCCACCTACTGGTTTGGGTTCAATTTATTTTCATTTCATTGCCTACAGGTGTAGAAAACACAAACTAACAAACAAAAAAACAAACAAACATAAATAAATAAAAAAGAAAAAAAAAAACAATCGTTTAATATTGTATTTACACAACATCACTGTACAGGAAATGTTTAACACTGTATCAAAGTTATTTATATTTACATATTTACATTTCTGCATTATAAATGTTCAGTTATATTTATATGTTTACTTTACTGCAGTACAAATGTTTAAAATTATTTATATATTTACATGTTTACAGTACTGCAGTGCAAAAGTTCAACTTTATTTATATTTACATGTTTACAGTACTATACTGAAATTGTTCAATGTCTATTATATTTAAAAGTTTACATTCCTGCAGTGCAGGCAACATTGTATAAAATATACATGTTTATATTATTTATTACGAAAATAAATCTAAAATCATCAATCTCCAACAAATGTTATCTTGTCTTTAATCCTTTGCCCAAGCTTTCACTAACGGGCCATTCTGGCAATTACTATAATGTATAACTATATAATACTATATTGTATTACTTAAATTATAAATCACTGTCAAATTAATCTTATGAAATGGTTTTTCCGCTAGTGGAAGTAAATAGGCTGACGGAGATTCTACCGGAAACACGTCAGCAGCGTTCGTGCATAGAGTCTATTAGGAGTTCTACAAGGACATGAACATTTTTTACACGTTGGAATCTCGTAATTACGGGAATTCCGATATGGCGTGAATGTACCTTAGATCTTATTTTTTCCCCCTCCCAATAGTGATTAATAAGCCTCTTGTTACCCAGTGTATGTTAATCCCAGTCTTTTTCTGTGTTTTTGTCTGGTGTTGTCCTTTATGAATGTCTTGTCTGTGTTGTGTTCAGTGCAGTCTTGCCCTCTTTATGCTTTGTCTGGATTTATTTTGTTTTTGCCTTTGTCTTTGTTGTCTGGATTTACTTTTGATTATGTGTTGTTAATAAATGATCCTCCTCTCCCTCGAAACACCCCACCTTGAGTTATAACATCTTTTTCTGGTCTCATATAATGTTCTGGGAGTGAGAATCATATTTTACTGCAGAGATGCATTTCTGTGAGTCGTTCTGTTAAAGCTTGTGATAGATGACAGTGGAAAAAAAAAAAAACAAACAAACAAACAAAAAAAAACGGAAACATTTTCATATCAGATATGTAGGCAAGGTCAAAAACACTTTTTTTTTTTTTTTTTTCTCCAAAAATAGATTTAATTTTACCCCATTTCTAAATGATTCATAAATGACTCGTGCGAAGCAGTTCGAAGAATCAGTCTCTCTAAACCCCTCCTTTCCGTGAGCCCTCACTGCTGTGATTGGTCAGATGGCGCAGTCCTTTATGATTGGTCTACCACGTACAGCGTGTCGGAGAACGAAAGGCCCATTGCCATAACTGACTGACAGCCCTGGTCAATACATAGAAAAGATGGCATCGATTTTACCATAACAATTCCAGCCAGAGTCTGATGATGAAACGGCTGAAGTGGCTGATCGACAAGTTAACACGGTCTACCGTGAAAAGTGCTCGCAATTTGCTTATGTAAGCAAACCGGGCACACCTCTATGTTGTAAACTTCAACATTGTATAATGCATTAAGGCAGCTTTCACACCGAACGCAGAAAGCGCTGCTCTGACCGCTGGGTTCAATGCAGCCCTTCAGAGCAGAGCAAAAGTTCATTTGAACAACTCATTTGAACTTTGTCTGCGGCGTGCACGCTCCGCTGCGCGTCCGCTTTGGTCGAGGCAGAAACAAGCCGTCCCCGCAGGGCGGAAGAAATTGAAACGAATGGGTTTCATAGCACAGCGCTTTCCGCATTTGGTGTGAAAGCCGCTTCGTGCACCATCCTTTATCATTACTCCAACTAATGAGACAGACAGACAGTCAAGCTGCATCAATCACAAATTGTCAGACTACAGTGGGTCCACAGCTGAACAACAGAACTACAAAAAAAACGTGATTTAGCCGGTTAGCATGACATGTGCAGGGTTGTTACAGAACACAACATACACAACTACTTATTTTGAACGATCGCTAGAAAATACAATCTTTGTAGATTCATCATCTTTTGGAAGTGAATATAAAACAATTTTACTCACAGCGTATGATACAGTGTCTTCTGTATAATGTACGTGTAAATGTCCATGTGACGTAAACCACAGGGAAATTTATGGGCGGGCAAGTTGTTCGCGACGTAGAACGTGGGTGGACATTATGCAAATGTGTTACTTCGTGACATGTGGCCGTAACAGAAAAAGATTCGAAATCCTGACGACTCGTTTAGGCAAATGTGAGCCGACTCTTTTTTTTGATAGACAATAACTTTATTTATCGTGCACTGTCGGCTTCACAACTTTGCAGATAGTATATGTTCACATACAGCTACATGAAACACTACATGAAAGAGCATATTTGAAAAGGCATAATAGGGGCACTTTAAGTTTTGTTTTTTTTTTTTTCTCGATTGTTTTAATTTTTACATTTTTTTACTTATTACTTAAATAAACTATATATAAAAATGTGGGATTCAGTTGCTTCAAGCAATGCAAAAAAATAGCTTTGCTTCAAAGCTATTCAAACCATCATTCAGCGTAAACTGATAATCGTATTTAATAATCACAATTACAATTTCAAGGTAATAATCGACAATTATGATTTTTGTCATAATCATGCAGCCCTACTGTGCATTTGTTTAAACTGGCTTTCACTTCAATTTAAAAAATAAATAAATAAAAAAAAAATAAATAAAAAAAAAAAACATTTTGGATTTTCAATCAACTACACTCTTAAAAATAAAGGTGCTTCATGATGCCATAGAAGAACCTTTTTTGTTTAAATGGTTCCATGAAGAACATTTAACATCTGAAGAACCTTTCTGTTTCACAAAAGGTTTTGTGCCAAAAGAAGGTTCTTCAGATTATAAAAAGGTAAGAAAGAGATGGTTCTTTAAAGAACCGTTGACTGAATCGTTCTTTGTGCAATGGTTCTATGGCATCACTGTGAAGAACCTTTTCACCGTGAGACTCAATCACACACTTCAGATTGACTGTCTCTCCAGTGAATACAGGACTGTCTGGTGTCACAGTCACTGCAATTGTGGGTAAATCTGTAAATAAATAATAAGATGGAGCTCTTTCAGTGAACTAGTCAGAAAACATGATCTGATAATCTGAGTTCCTGTTTTTGTGTAACACTGATGTTAAAGAGGAAAGATGTGGAGAGGAGAGTGATGGTCTCTGCTCTTTCTGATCAATCACTACCTTTAATGTGATTATGAGACTTACAGTGAATGTGTGTTATTTATTTATTTATTTTTTTAATTTATACATCTATTAATTAATAGTAAAAAATAGTGTTTTATGTTATGCCGAGGAATTTAGGAGGCTTACAGATTTGGTGTCCTCAAAACTCTTAAAACTAATAACTATGTGTCTATTAACTAATAACTAACTAATTACATTACTTAGTTACTTTTTATGGAAAGTAATATGTTACCTTTCTTTTGCATAACTTTTTTAAATCTGGGCAGGGCTTGCTTGTTGTTTTAACATAAGTTCTATTTTTTGGTAAAAGCCCTTTTGCACCAAAAGCCTTAGGCTGAAGGAAAACTAAATTCACGTCTGTACAGTTGAACGCAGTTTTTATAAGCAGAGGGTCTGTTCTTTATTTTGGTGTACTGTATGTTCAGATATTCATTCAACAAAAAGGCGCAGCCTCCAGAGAGCTTAAAGGCATCAAACGATTGATCACTCTCTCTCTCTTCACTCGCTTCTTCGTCTGAAAAATGTCCCAATTGCTGCCCATGTGGAGGAACCCACGGGGAGCCTGAGCCGGCACAGGGCGTGCCCGGCGGGACCGACAGGCCCCAACATACAGAGCTGTGGCTCTCAACCACAAAGAGCCAGACAGTTCCACTCAGCCCTGGAATTCATCTTCACGACTCGCCTCAGTCAGTCAGTGGTTCTTTAGAACCTAAGAAGATGAGCTAGAACTCTCCAGGACTTCTCTAAGCACACGCCAGGCCTTGCGGCCTTGTCTTTCCATTCCCCAGAGATCACAGGACTTCAGCTGGGTCCCTCTCAGCTCTTGGTTCTTCTTCAATTTTCACACTGGAAGAAACTCCCAGTCACCATCGAGTCAGAAGAGTTCATCACTCTTCGGACCCAGAAGAACGTGATTACGATTTCCAAACCACCACTGGTCCAACCATCAAGACTTTCACCCGAGACTGCATTTGGACACTTTTTCAATGACCAAGGCAATGGAGTGTTGATTCTGATTCTGCCTTGCAAATTAATGTCCCTTTACGATTCCGATTCGAGCTACATGCTCTAATGCAATGATACTTTAAGGAAGTTATTTTCTGTGGCCAAGAAAATATCATTTCTTAGAGTTGATATAAAAATTATACTGAATGTTCGCTGGGCGAATTAGTTGATGGAAAATTAATTCTGCTACAGTTACTACTGTCAGCCAATAATTAATTGTAATTATTTATACACATTTCCCTTTTGAGCTAAATCACGACAATGAACACTCACCTGATACAGTCAGTGTAACAGCAGCACTGATGTCTGATCTCTGTGAGTCTGATCTCTCTCCTCTACAGCTGTATTCACCACTATCAGACACAGATGTGATGGTGTAGACTCTCTCAGTGACGTGTCTGATGACTGAACCATCTTTAAACCAGCTGTATGTCCACTGAATGTTTCCTCCTCCCTGTATGTCACATGTGAGAGTGACTGTCTCTCCTCTGAACACACGCTGATCTGGCGTCACCTTCACTACAGGTTTTGGTTTCACTGTACAATACATATATGAGCAGATATTGATTGAAACTGTTATAAACTGTTATAAACTCAAAACCTCCTTATGAGAAAAAAACACTACATTAAATTAAAGATCTGGTTTGCTTTTAGTTTGTAATTGCACCAGAAATATTTGTACATTTTGGCGAAAACTAAATGAAACTTTGATATTCATATCCAATACATCTGTGCTTTTTTTTCCATACATCAACTGCAGACTGTAAAACATTTACATAATTTAAGAGTGTGAAAAGTGCTGAATTAATCTTGCAGTTTGCTGATGCCATGTGACAATTTGAAAAGTTTATTGTTACATAATTTTATCACTTTCCATTAAGAAATAAGCAAAATACAATATACTGAGCTGAATTTGGTAAGCAGTAAGACATTTATTCCCATTCTCAACAAAACCAGTTCAGACGACTGAATGTGTGACAGTAGAGTGAGTTTAGGAGGAATGAAATTCAACTCACCCGTTACAGTAAGAGAAACTTTAGAGCTTGATTGTGATGATTTTGGTCTTTCATTTCTCTGTCCTCTACACCAGTACTGATCCTGATCAGATGTAATTACTCCTTTGATAATGAAAGTGTCTCCTTTTACAGTGTAACGCTCAGACGTCTGTAACATTACACTGTCTGTGCCTTTGTACCACTCATATCTCCAGTCAGGTGTCCAGTCATATGTCCAGTCTTGTGTTTTGTAAATTCTCCATCTCCAGTTACTGTAAGACTCAATCACACATGTCAGACTGACTGTCTCTCCAGTGAATACAGGACTGTCTTGTGTCACAGTCAGTGTAGATGTGGGTAAATCTGTGAAGAAAAACAACAACAAAAAAAAAACATAAAGAGACTCAATCAGCACTTACAGTTAAAACAATAATGTTTTATAAATGTGTTACAAAACTATGTTGTTTATACATTATTTTAGCCTATGTCATCTTTAATAACTTGTATAACTTCTTGTGTTTTGTTTTTGTCCTGTCATTAGTTTTCTGATTTGAGTGTTTTTGAGGAGGCTCTGGCTCCGTCACGTCCTCAGACAAACACCTCTGACTCTCCATAGAAAGCAGAATGAAGCTCCTGGTGAAGGAGAGCTGAAGACCTCCAACTACAACCTCATATGAGGAGCAACTGAATCTCAATCAACTTCAACAGACTATCTGAAGACTTCATGAACTCATTTAACATCATTATCTGTAAGTCACCTCATTCTCTCTGACTTCAGTACAAAACTCATCTGTATTGAATTCTCTCACTCAAGTCATTTTAGTCATGAATATCACCTGTAACCACAGTGACTACAGTAAATATTAGTTAATAATATTGTGTAATGATTCACTCATGTCATGATTTGCTTCGATATGCAATACTGATCTCACAATATGATGCTCTCATGATACTTTAAACGAAACAAAAATAGAATTAAAATGCTAAGTTTCATTTTTAATTTCACATCTAAGGCATATGATAAACAGCCCATTGGGAACACAACGACATAAGACATTGATATTTGGTTCAGTTTCAGTTGTGACGTCGGGTGACCAAAATTCTCTGTCAATTCATCATCATCTAATGCAGGGATTGACAATGTCGGTCCTGGAGTGTCGATATCCTGCAGAGTTTAACTCCAACCCTGAAAACAACCCTCACCTGCCTGTAGCCCTAGTGATCCTGAACACCTTCATTAGTTTGTTCAGGTGTGTTTGATTAGAGTTGGAACTAAACTCTGCAGGTCATCGACACTCCAGGACCAACTTTGTCTATCCCTGATCTAATGTCAACACTAATTTGATGATCAATACTGAAATCAGCTGATGTTGATATTTTGTTGTTCTTAGGTTGTGGAACCAAAATCCAACGTTAAGTCAACGTCAAACTGATGTCAAATACTGATGTCACCCAATTTTTATTTTCAACCAAAATGCAACGTCTGTCTGACAACTGGTCCAACGTCAACCAGTTATATTGAAATCTGGTGCCTGCTAGGAGTTACTTAAAAAAACAAAACAAAAAAACCATCAGTAACAGACTTAACAGACTTTTTCTCCCTCAGAGGACAATTATAATGCTGGAATAGACTTATTCATGATTCTGCTTATACAAATACAGTTTTATATTAGAAACAAATGCTTTCATTCTGACTACATACATATCATTGTGTGTTATTAAATAATATATTTTACGTAATTCTTTCATAATAAGTTAATAAACATGGAAGCTCAAATGTGTGATCTTCTGTGTTCATTATGTTTTATGCACCATTTTTGATGCTAAATTAAATGTATTTAAATGTTTGGTTAATTTATAAAAGATACACACTGTCCATGATACTGTCATGATCATGGTCTTGTGTTTCCTGTTTTCTGTTTAAGGACTTTTATGCTGAAGTGTTTTTACTGTTACCATTGTTTCTTTGTTCACTTCCTGTATTTAGTTCCTGTTTCCCTTGTTGCCTTGCCTACCTTGTTTGTTTCCATAGTAACCCTCCTCTGTTACCATGGCTACTCTTTGTCTACACCTCTCTGTTCTTGTCTATATGATCTCCAGTGTTTCTCTTCTTTATCGTCTGCTCTTCTTTGAATGTATGAAAAATAATTCAGTGGCTTTGTAAATATCACAAACATAAAAACTTGTATTAACTTAATAAAATCTCTGAGTATCATTAAAGAGATTATTTGAGTTGGGCTTACCAAAATTAATAATTAAAAATCCCACAGTTTATTTTATCTCAAATTTACTTGTTCTGCTTTCGTATGTTTTAATAAAAAAATTAAGCATTTAACTAACAAATTATATTGTTCACATGTCCTTAATGTTTTTGGTACATTTAAATGAAAATATTTGAGAAAGTTGCAATAAAACTTGTCAGTTTTATAAACAGAAATTACTGCTTATTTTCTATCAATTTCTTTTGTATTTTGCATCAACTCAAGAAATTGAGTAAGTTTCGCGGCTATCGTGATCACGTGGACACAACGACCGCGGTCAACAACGGGAAATCTGCCTGCTGGTCACAAGAAAACTGAGACTTAAACCACCTTAAGACTCCAAAATGCAGGTAAGTCAGTATTAACAGTTAATGAAATACTGGCTGTGTTTTCGGACACGCAAAACGTGAGTGTTGATTCTGATTCTGCCTTGCAAATTAATGTTTCCTCCTCCCTGTATGTCACATGTGAGAGTGACTGTCTCTCCTCTGAACACACGCTGATCTGGCGTCACCTTCACTACAGGTTTTGGTTTCACTGTACAATACATATATGAGCAGATATTGATTGAAACTGTTATAAACTGTTATAAACTCAAAACCTCCTTATGAGAAAAAAACACTACATTAAATTAAAGATCTGGTTTGCTTTTAGTTTGTAATTGCACCAGAAATATTTGTACATTTTGGCGAAAACTAAATGAAACTTTGATATTCATATCCAATACATCTGTGCTTTTTTTTCCATACATCAACTGCAGACTGTAAAACATTTACATAATTTAAGAGTGTGAAAAGTGCTGAATTAATCTTGCAGTTTGCTGATGCCATGTGACAATTTGAAAAGTTTATTGTTACATAATTTTATCACTTTCCATTAAGAAATAAGCAAAATACAATATACTGAGCTGAATTTGGTAAGCAGTAAGACATTTATTCCCATTCTCAACAAAACCAGTTCAGACGACTGAATGTGTGACAGTAGAGTGAGTTTAGGAGGAATGAAATTCAACTCACCCGTTACAGTAAGAGAAACTTTAGAGCTTGATTGTGATGATTTTGGTCTTTCATTTCTCTGTCCTCTACACCAGTACTGATCCTGATCAGATGTAATTA
>NW_026127672.1:0-18490 GCF_022985175.1 Labeo rohita
TGTCTGATCTGCCCCAAACTTCACATGTTTGATAAGAGTCCGGTCCTGAACATGTGCCCATAGTCATATTCAGTTTTAGTCATAGCGCCACCTACTGGCAACAGGAAGTGACATGTTTTATTCTGTAATGGACTCCTCCTAGAGATTTATTCAGAAAAACACCAAATTTGGTCAGTCTAATCTAAAGGCCTTTGCGATGTTAAATTGTGAAGATCTTGAGTTTTCATTGAAGGGCGTGTCCGTGGTGGCTTGACAAAGTTTGATGTTTCGCCTTGGGAATAGAAGTTGTTATAACTCAGCCATACAATGTCCGATCTGCCCCAAACTTCACATGTTCAATGAGAGTCCTGGTCTGAACACATCTGAAGGCCAATATTCCATTATAATCATAGCACCACCTGCTGGCAACAGGAAATGACTTGTTTTACACTGACTTAAACATGAAATGTCTGATCTGCCCCAAACTTCACATGTTTGGTAAGAGTACTAGCCTGAAGACATCTAAAGACCAATATTCAGATATAATCACAGCGCCACCTCTTGGCAGCAGGATATGTCATGTCTTACACTAGCTCGAGTATACTATGTTCAATCTGCACCAAACTTTGTATGTTTGATAAAAGTGCAGGCCTGAACACATCTACATTCCAATATTCAGTTATAGGCATAGCGCCACCAGCTGACAGCAGGAAGTTTTGCACATCTTAATGACTTTGACAGATTCCTCTAAAATTTACTATGTGAAAAGCATAGTGCCCACCATTCGCCTTCGATCGGCGGTGAGCCCGGGTGCGAGGGCCCTTTCATCGCTGCTTGCAGCTTTAATTATTTTTATTCTTCTTCTCCAAAATGAATCGCATTTTTGAGGGCCTTAACATGCCCGAAAAGTCATGAAACTTTGCACATGCATCAGACCTGGCGAAAATTTACGTCTGATATAGGTTCCAGAAGTGGGTGTGGCAAAATGGCTCGACAGCGCCACCTATTCACTTTCTATGAAGTGCCCCTCCCGCTACGTTTCACGTACATGTATGAAAATTGGTACACACATGTAACACACAAATACCCACAAAAAAGTCTCTTGGAGGAAAATCCGAAACCCAACAGGAAGTCAGATATTTTTCATTTTCTCAGCAAATTTTGTGTCATTTTTGCCATTTCCAGGCGTCGTATTAAAACGAACTCCTCCTAGAGATTTATTCGGATCAACACCAAATTTGGTCAGTCTAATCTAAAGCCCTTTGTGACGTTAAATTGCGAAGATCTAGAGTTTTCGCTGGAGGGCGTGTCCGTGGCGGCCTGTCAAATTTCGATGATTCGCCATGAAAAAGGAAGTTGTTATAATTCAGCCATACAATGTCTGATCTGCCCCAAACTTCACATGTTTGATAATAGTCCGATCCTGAACACATGCCCATAGTCATAATCAGTTTTAGTCATAGCGCCACCTGCTGGCAACAGGAAGTGACATGTTTTACTTTGTAACGGACTCCTCCTACCGATTTATTCAGATCAACACCAAATTTGGTCAGTCTACTCTAAAGGCCTTTGCCATGTTAAATTGTGAAGATCTAGAGTTTTCATTGAAGGGTGTGTCCGTGGCGGTCTGACAAAGTTCGATGTTTCGCCATGGGAATAGAAGTTGTTGTAACTCAGCCATACGAAGTCCGATCTGCCCCAAACTTCACATGTTTGATAAGAGTCCTGGCCTGAACACATCTAGAGGCCAATATTCAGTTATTATCATAGCGCCACCTGTTGGCAACAGGAAATGACTTATTTTATACTAACTTAAACATGCAATGTCTGATCTGCCCCAAACTTCACATGTTTGGCAAGAGTACTGGCCTGAAGACACCTAAAGGCCAATATTCAGTTATAATCATAGCGCCACCAGTTGGCAGCAAGATATGTAATGTCTTACACTAACTCAAGCATGCCATGTTCAATCTGCACCAAACTTCATATATTTGATAAAAGTGCAGGCCTGAACACATCTACATGCCAATATTCAGTTTTAGGCATAGCGCCACCAACTGGCAGCAGGAAGTTTGGCACATATAAATGACTTTGACATATTCCTCCTAAATTTACTATGTGAAAAGCATAGTGCCCACCATTCGCCACCGGTCGGCGGTGAGCCCGGGTGCGAGGGCCCTTTCATCGCTGCTTGCAGCTTTAATTATTTTTGTTTCTTTATATTGCACTTATATTGTATTGCACCTCCCGAGCTCCTGGTCATTTTTAAACATGTTTAAAAAAAAAAATGTAGTTGGCCTGAATTTGACCATTGTAAAGACTCTCCCCTAAGGCTGCACGATAAATCGCATGCGATTGTCAGACGCATTAGTCAATAAAGCTGGTTCTTTGATTAGTAGTAAATCACCATCACGTGCATTCAGCTGGAGCGGCAATTAATACACAGAGATGTAAATGACTGACAAGCTATGCAGAATCACGCTCATAATCAAATGCGATTCATCTGCGATTATGAGCACAATTTTGCGTAGCTTGTGAGTGATTTACGACTCCATGTATAAATTGCCGTTCAAGCTGAATGCAGATGATGGAAATTTACTACTAATCAAAGAAACTGGCTTCACTGACTATACGTGCGTGATAATTACATGCAATTTATCGTGCAGCCCTACTCTCCCCTATGCCTAAATCATACACAAAATCATTTTGCTGTGTTTCCCACAGGATTTTTTTGAGACTATGGAGGATAGCTGGACCTTGGTCTGCCTGGGGGATCTGGGGCCATGGCCTTGTGTAAGAAATGTACTGTACAGTTTAAAGTTACATTTGTCTATCTGGAAGCACTTTGAGAGTTCAGTATTAAGAGCTCCAACCCATGCACAGTGTGGAAATTTAACAAAAAAGAAAGTCTATGCCAGGGTTCCTCAAATCTTACCCAGGAGGGCCAATCCACTGCAGAGTTTAGCTCCAACCCTGATCAAACTCACCTGCCTGTGATTTTCTAATGATCCTGAAGACATTGATTGGCATGCTCAGATGTGTTTGATTAGGGTTAGAGCTAAACTCTGCAGGAAAGTGGATCTCATGGGACAGATTTGAGGATCCCTGGCCTATGCATTGACTGAACCCTCTTTTTAGATATTGTAGACTCTTAAGAGTTTTGTTAATAGGTTTTAAACTAAATATCCTAGCTAGGACACATAGTGGTAAGATAAAATTCTCTGTGAATAAGGCCTCAGATTCTGCCTTTACTTTAGAAGCTGGAGAACCACTTAAGATTTCAAAAGGCACCTTGACAGTTTGTGGCCACCATCAAAAAAAGTCTGGGGTGACTTATCCAAATTCTCTGTTATTTTTTTTGTGTAGATTCAAAGGAAAGGTGAAAAATGAGGAAGTCTGGGAACCACCGAAGAAGGCAGCCGTGAGGGACGGAAGTATTCATCAGAACGTAAGTTCTTTGAGAATGTGTGCATTGTTTATTACAAGATGTGTTTTCATTTAAATGTAGTAATGTATACTGTTGGTCAAACTTTGAAATTAATCTTAAAATGTAAATCATTTCTGTGATCAAAGCTGAATTTTCAGCATCATTACTCCAGTTGTAAGTGTTCAAAAACATTGTAATATGCTGATTTGCTGCTCAAGAAACATTTCTGATTATTATCGGTGTTGTTGAAAACAGTTGTGCTGCCTCATTTTTTTGTGTACACTACAGTTCAAAAGGTTGGAGTCACTAAGATTTTCTTTTCATTGGGAAGACTTTAATAGCAAGGATGCATTTAATTGATCAAACGTGATAGTAAACACATTTATAATGTTACAAAAGATTTAAAAAAAAAAAATGATAAGCTTTTTTGTTTTGTTTTGTTTGTTTTTGTATTCATAAAATAATTCTGAAAAACCACAATTTACACAGAAAAATTAAGTAGCACAACTTTGTTTGTTTTTGTATTCATAAAATAATTCTGAAAAACCACAATTTACACAGAAAAATTAAGTAGCACAACTGTTTTCAACACTGATAATCAGAAATCTTTCTTGAGCATCAATTCATCATATGAGTGATCATGTGACACTGAAGACTGGAGTTAAGGCAACTGAAAAATTCAGATTTGCCTCACAGGAATGAAATACATTTTAAAGTGTATTTGAAAAACAATAGATAATAGATTGTTAAAAATAATATTTCACAATATTAAATGTGTTGTTAAGACGTACTAGTTTGGTCGTTGGGACGTACTTGTCACGTCCCACCAACGCAACACTGTAACGTCGCCACGACGAATATGGGAATCACAAAGTTACGTTGCTGGTACGTTATTTGGGACGTCGCTGCGACCAATCTGGTCCTTTGGAGTCACGTCCTCACAACGTGGCAGTTTGGTCGCTGAGACGTACTCACCACGTTCCAGCGACGTACGAAATAACGTCGCTACGACGAATATGGGAATCACAAAGTTACGTCGCTGGAACGTTTTTTTGTACGTCGCTGCGACGAATATGGTCCGGTCCAGTAACGTTGTCACGACGTAACTGTGTTAGCTGGGTATGCTCTTTTCCTCTTTGCTCACGTTGTCGCGTTTTGGGCTTGAGTTTCAAAACTCAAAACAAATCGTTTGTGCGGAGAGTGAAAGCTACAAAGCTCACTTTGCAGCTGACATGGAAGCACCAGCGCGATCACTTCCATTTTTTTATAATAACATTGGAAACCTAAAATACGCTATTTTTGTTCATAAAGGTAAGAGTAATACATCACTCGGAACTGCAAAAGGTCTACTTTTATTTGTGTGTCCTCACAATATTAGCAAAACATTATGCTTTCGTAGTAGTAGTAATAGTTAAAGAAATCAAGCATGCACTTTCTGCCGTCTCTGTCTTGAGCAGGAGCGATTCACAAAATTAATCCGAAACTCAGTAGACATGATAAATATGTCTATAGAATATTTTAAATTACTACTTTAAAACGAAATAATTCATGTAATGAAATCATGTTATATTGCGTAAAGTTTATGTGAAAATTCCGCCTACTCCACCCCAAAAAAAAAAACCTGTCTTCACATTTACTATGAAAAATAGCAATAAAAAGGTAGGCATGAACTCAGTTAACTGGCTTTTTTCACAATATTACAGTTTTGTACTGTAAGTTTGATTAAATAGACTTGAATAGACTTCTATCGAAAAACATTGAAACACAAAGACTGCAGATTTTTGACTGATTGTGTACATACATTAGCAACATTAACAGGGTGATCCTCCCTTTCAGGTGCCAGAGAACGATATTGGCAGTACAGGCTCAGGATGGCGAAGAACATATTTAACATCAGAGTACTCGGGTACTATGGTCCTTTGGTAATGACAATATTGTTTAGGTTTTGCTTTTGATAGTGAAGCAGTATTGAAGCACATCACCATCAGATATTTGTAGCAAGTGTTTCATACACAGGACACTCAGGAAACAAATTAACTTAAAGTAATAAAGAAGTCACTACTGAATTGTTTCCTTTCTTTTTATCAGTGTCTTTTTTATACCAGATTATAGGGAGTTGTCAATGAGTATTGATTAATTATTGATCATTTTTACAGATAAAATCGTTAACTATACCCATCAGTAATGAGAAACTTTTCAGTAAAATTAAAACAATTCAGTAAAATTTACATGATTTATGTATTGATGTTCAATTATCTGTGCTCATGACTTGGTAACACTTTGCATGGTTAAAGAATAGGTGTAATGTTCAAAATGTATTGGCTTAGTGTTTGTAGAAATAACACTGAATAAATGCTGATTAATAAATGAATGCACTGTTTTTGCTCATTTAATGTTTAGAATATAATGTTTTTGTAATGGTTTACATGTATGTATTGAATATATTCACTAAAATCTCCTATAAGGATTAAAGAACATTAGAATTAAGTGTTTTATTTTTTTATAGCAGAAAATGTTTATGAGTTTGTCATTTATATACCGATTTAAAGGTGGTACGAGCACATCCTCTGGACCAGACTAAAGGTGAGAAGTAAAAATTTAAAATATAAGGAACGTGGTAGTTTGGTTGTTAAGACGTACTAGTTTGGTCGTTGGGACGTACTTGTCACGTCCCACCAACGCAACACTGTAACGTCGCCACGACGAATATGGGAATCACAAAGTTACGTTGCTGGTACGTTATTTGGGACGTCGCTGCGACCAATCTGGTCCTTTGGAGTCACGTCCTCACAACGTGGCAGTTTGGTCGCTGAGACGTACTCACCACGTTCCAGCGACGTACGAAATAACGTCGCTACGACGAATATGGGAATCACAAAGTTACGTCGCTGGAACGTTATTTTGTACGTCGCTGCGACGAATATGGTCCGGTCCAGTAACGTTGTCACGACGTAACTGTGTTAGCTGGGTATGCTCTTTTCCTCTTTGCTCACGTTGTCGCGTTTTGGGCTTGAGTTTCAAAAATTTGCAGTCCAAGTTTGATGTAAATTAGGGCGGGCTTCAGTGTCACCATTGGTCCACTAGTCTAGATTGACAGCTGCTCCTCTAGCCAATCAGTCGAAGGGGGAGATTTACGTCACTCCACTGCGACTCATGTCAGACAGACCTGTTAAAAACGGTTGCGCGCAAGAAAACTTAGTCCGTAGTTTTACATTATCAACCTGTAAATGTTCAGTGACTGCAAGCTGCATAACGCGGGGCTGAAATGTTGGATATGGTGAAAAGTAAACAAACGGCGACAATACCGGCGTTTTAAGAAGAATAATATAAGCAGCACTACACACCCACGTGAAAACAGCGGCGGAACCGGTGTTTATCATAGCAAAGGCAACATCAGATGAATTTCGTGAGTGGAGGACGGGAGAACTGGAAATTATGTGGATACAGGGGCGTAGCGTCTGGGTATGCAGGTCCATATGGGCCCTGGCAGATTGGGGGCCCGCCGAGCCGAGGGGAACTTTTTAATTGAACCGAGGGAACGAATAGTGTCCTGCACGGGCCCAGCTCTGACCCGAGCCCTGTCCATGTCCAACAACTTATCAGAACATGTTGAAGCCAATAAAATAGCTCAGTTTTGAATTTTAATGGCAAAGTGGCTAGATTTCGTTTCGTTTTTTTAATTGAGAAATATGTTTAAACCATTTTATGTTTGTTAAATTGAAGCTTTTGTTTTTAAAAGTAACGACCAAGCGGCCAGCCGCAATGAGTTGAGCATGTTTGATCAATTTAGCCTTCTCAAATTAACACGACTTGCATAAAATAAAAGCTATAAACATAAAACATTTGATGTATTTCACAATATTAATTTAAACATTTAACCTAGATATATGTGCGCTGTTAAGCGCATATGCAATCGTTTGTGCGGAGAGTGAAAGCTACAAAGCTCACTTTGCAGCTGACATGGAAGCACCAGCGCGATCACTTCCATTTTTTTATAATAACATTGGAAACCTAAAATACGCTATTTTTGTTCATAAAGGTAAGAGTAATACATCACTCGGAACTGCAAAAGGTCTACTTTTATTTGTGTGTCCTCACAATATTAGCAAAACATTATGCTTTCGTAGTAGTAGTAATAGTTAAAGAAATCAAGCATGCACTTTCTGCCGTCTCTGTCTTGAGCAGGAGCGATTCACAAAATTAATCCGAAACTCAGTAGACATGATAAATATGTCTATAGAATATTTTAAATTACTACTTTAAAACGAAATAATTCATGTAATGAAATCATGTTATATTGCGTAAAGTTTATGTGAAAATTCCGCCTACTCCGCCCCAAAAAAAAAACCTGTCTTCACATTTACTATGAAAAATAGCAATAAAAAGGTAGGCATGAACTCAGTTAACTGGCTTTTTTATGAGAAAAGTATGTTGGAAAAGTTATAGGCTTGTTGGCTTTTCTGAGGTAGGCTAAATGTTATGCCTTATCCACGAGATGTTTTGACGTTTTTTTTTTTTTTTTTTTTTTTTTTTTTAGCTCTGATGGATTTTATGAGGCATCGTGTTTATTAATTAAAAATGCATTCAAATATTTATTATTTGTAGCATGGAAGTGCTTGGTCATTACTTTAAAAAAACAAAAGCTCCAATTTAACAAACATAAAATGGTTTAAACATATTTCTTAATTAACTTAATAAAGAAACGAAACGAAATCTAGCCACTTTGCCATTAAAATTCAAAACTGAGCTATTTTAATGGCTGCAACATGTTCTGACGGACAGGGACAGGGCTCAATTAAAAAGTTCTCCTCGGCTCGGCGGGTCCCCAATGTGCCCGGGCCCATATGGACCTGCATACCCAGACGCTACACCCCTGTATCCACATAATTTCCAGTTATCCCGTCCTCCGCTCACGAAATTCATCTGATATGTTGCCTTTGCTATGATAAACACCGGTTCCGCCGCCGTTTTCACGTCGGTGTGTTATTCGTCTTAAAACGGCGGAACACTGAACGTTTACAGGTTGATAATGTAAAACTACGGACTAAGTTTTCTTGCACGCACCCGTTTTTAACACATCTTGACTGTCGTACAGTCTGACAAGTGCAATCCTAAAGAACTTTAAAAAGCCCGGCTTTAGCCACAGCAGTCATAAGTCGCAGTGGAGTGACGTAATCTCCCCCTTCGACTGATTGGTAGTGATGGGTCGTTCTTGAACGATTCGTTCATTTTGAACGAATCTTTAATGCGACTCGGGACGAACGAGTCGTCTCGGGGGAGTGATTCGTTCAGTCGCGCATGCGCAACATCCTATGAGGTTCTGTACAGGAATTAGTTCAACTGTTTTAGAGTCGTTCGTTCACCTTATGGGGCTGTCACGTGATGAACGAACGACTCAAACCCGAGGACTCGAGAGATGAACTAATCAATTCTCTTTCCGGCTCAGACTGCGTTGGTTAGCTAATTGGGCTGTCAGGTGATGAACGAACGACTCAAACCCGAAAACTTGTCAGATAAGAGGTGAGGTGAGCAAATCATAGACTAAAGACCCAGGTAAACAATGAATTCATATTTTCTGTTTCTTATAGCATTATAGTTTTGTCTTGTTTGTAGTGTGATCAACATTTGTGTAAGCAGTAGATGTGTTAGGGAAGTAAAACGTAACATTTTAATTATATTTTGCTAAAATGAACAAAATGAACGAAATGACTCGAAAAAAGATTCGTTCATTTTGCTGAACGAGACTCAAAGGACCGAGTCGGTAAAATGATCCGAACTTCCCATCACTACTGATTGGCTAGAGGAGCAGCTGTCAATCTAGAGTAGTGGACCAATGGTGACACTGAAGCCCGCCCTAATTTACATCAAACTTGGACTGCAAAGTTTTGAAACTCAAGCGCAAAACGCGACAACGTGAGCAAAGGGGAAAAGAGCATAAGCGCACAAAAAAATAAAATATGAGCGGAAAACCTGATTTGTTTGTGACTCGAAAAATGCTGAATTCGTGTTTCAATTTTGTGCAATATAATTTTTAATGGGTTTACATTTTGAATTTGCGCTTATTATTTTTTCGATCCGTGACCACGTTGTTTGATTTTCTAAATAAATTTGCATCTGTTTTTCATTTTTGTGCGTTATAATTTTACATGTCTTTTTAATTTTTTTATGTACGCTTATTACTTTTCGTTCTGTTACTGCAATACATTTGACGGAAATTTGATCCCATACTGAAGCACTGTTGTTGTTTAAAAAGTTCCTCATGGGCATCTTCTTCTGTCGTTAACTATACCCATCAGTAATGAGAAACTTTTCAGTAAAATTAAAACACTTCAGTAAAATTTACATGATTTATGTATTGATGTGTTAAATTATCTGTGCTCATGACTTGGTAACACTTTGCATGGTTAAAGAATAGGTGTAATGTTCAAAATGTATTCGCTTAGTGTTTGTAGAAATAACACTGAATAAATGCTGATTAATAAATGAATGCACTGTTTTTGCTCATTTAATGTTTAGAATGTAATGTTTTTGTAATGGTTTGCATGTATGTATTGAATATATTCACTAAAATCTCCTATAACGATTAAAAAACATTAGAATTAAGTGTTTTTTTTTTTTTTTTTTTTTATAGCAGAACATGTTTATGAGTTTGTCATTTATTTACCTATTTAAAGGTGGTACGAGCACATCCTCTGGACCAGACTAAAGGTGAGAAGTAAAAATTTAAAATATAAGGAACGTGGTAGTTTTGTTGTCAGGACGTACTGGTTTGGTCGTTAGGACGTACCTGTCACGTCCCACCAACGTAACACTGTAACGTCGCCACGACGAATATGGGAATCACAAAGTTACGTTGCTGGTACGTTATTTGGGACGTCGCTGCGACCAATCTGGTCCTTTAGAGTCACGTCCTCACAACGTGCTAGTTTGGTCCTTTAAACGTAATCGCCACGTTCCAGCGACGTCCGAAATAACGTCGCCACGACGAATATGGGAATCACAAAGTTACGTCGCTGGTACGTTATTTGGGACGTCGCTGCGACCAATCTGGTCCTTTAGAGTCACGTCCTCACAACGTGCCAGTTCGGTCGCTAAGACGTACTCACCACGTTCTAGCGACGTACAATATAACGTCGCTACGACGAATATGGGAATCACAAAGTTACGTCGCTGGTACGTTATTGGGGACGTCGCTGCGACCAATCTGGTCCTTTAGAGTCACGTCCTCACAACGTGCCAGTTCGGTCGCTAAGACGTATTCACCACGTTCTAGCGACTTACAATATAACGTCGCTACGACGAATATGGGAATCACAAAGTTACGTCGCTGGAACGTTATTTGGTACGTCGCTGCGACGAATATGGTCCGGTCCAGTAACGTTGTCACGACGTAACTGTGTTAGCTGGGCAGAGGCGGAGTCGGCTATCTCCTCATACTTTCACTTTAAACTCGGTTAAAAATACAAATAAATACATGAATTTAATTCATACTGACAAGCTAAACCAACATATCTGATTATTATCAGGTCCATGGCTCATGAATGATGACTGTCTGGCCAGAGAACCGTGTAAAAGATCATAGATTTGTGACCGCTTCGATCAGCCATTGCTATCCGCACGCGCTCACTAAACTACATGATTTGTACGTCCTTTAAAGCGTTTTAAAAAAAAATATTCCAGCGATTTAACTTAATCCACCCACAAGAACACATCAAGACATACATTCAGGCGTTTGTGAGCTGTTTTATATAAAACTGAACCCGTCAATTCAGGTTACGGAGCTTGCGAGCTCTCTGCAGCGTCCTCATTAAACGCCTTTATTTTGCACGTCTTAAAGTCTTATAAATAAAACTACTCCAGCGAAACAACACAATAATAGTAGAAGAACATATTAAAGAGGTAAAATGAATGCTTCTGACGTGTTCTGTGTGTAAATGCACAACAACGCGCCGCAGCTTGATCGCTGCCCTGCTTCCGTGCTCAGAAAAATAAATAAGTTGAAGCTTTTAAAGGCTTTTAAATAGAAACACTCCAGCGATACAACACAATAATAATAGAAGAACATATTAAAAAGGTTAAAATGAGCACTTATAAATGCCTGTCATATTTTTCGTTGAACTTGCAGAGCAACGCGCTGCAGCTCGCTGTTCTCAGTCCTACTCACTAATCTACATCATTTGCAGCTGCTTTAAAGGCTTTTAAATAAAACCACTCCAGCGATACAACACAATAATAGTAGAAGAACATATTAAAAAGGGGAAAATTGCTGTTTTTTTTTTTTTTTTTAGATTTTCTATATTTAAATGCACATCAACGCGTTGCGGCTCGGACGATCGCGCCCTGGAACGCATTCATCCTCTTCTCTCAATAAGAAAGACTTCTCTCGGACAAACACAGACAAGATCATTTCAAAATACATCATAGCTTAACGAATATAATCGAAAACAGTCGTTTATGTCTCAAGTGAACCTATGATTCAAAGATGAAGGCAGTAGTGGTAATGTTGTCCACCAGAGGGGGCCACAGGATAACTTATCCTTCAAGATCTCAATTCAAACACTATTTTTACAGTGTTTCATTTAGATGACAGAACTTTGAAATAGCAAACAGGGAAAACAATTACAAGCATATAAAATACAATACAAATAATACAATACAAATAATTCTTCAGCTCACAAACACCTGAATTTATGTCTTGATGTTTTCTAATGGGTGGATTGCATACAATCGCTGGATTTTTTTTTTTTTTTTTTTTTAAATGCTTTAAAAGACATATTTATTTGTATATGGTTTTGCATTCAGCTAGCCAACTCTGTTGAACCTGTTGTCATAGCCTAGTCTGCTTTTTTATTAGAAAATGAAATGGCAAGGCCGCATTTACGCAGCGGGGCAGCTCGAGAACGCCGGACACACAAGTGCTCTGGCTCTTTTGCCCCGAGGCTGCCCGGGTTGGCTCTCCAAGCCAACATCAAAGTTAGTTCACTAACTTTAGTTTCTAGTTTAACTTTCTCTTTGAGACTTAAAGTAGCAAAACACTTTCTGCAGGTTTTGCGGCGTATAGCGTTGAGTGCCAGACAGTGGGGACAGGGCTTCTCCTTTGGTTTTGTCATTTTTCTCTGAAAGAAAAAAAATAATTAAATAAAAATTACATGTACACTCCCACTCAAAAGTTTTTGAACAGTAAGATTTTGAATGTTTTTTTTTTTTAAGGAAGTCTCTTCTGCTCACCAAGCTTGCATTTATTTGATGCAAACACTGTCAAATGTTGATATATATATATATATATATATTTAAAATAAAATGTTTTCTATTTGAATATGTAATTTATTCCTGTGAATTTGCAGCATCATTACTCCAGTTTTCAGTGTCACATAATCCTTCAGAAATCATTCTAATCATTCTTGAGGGGAATTATAGAAATTAATACTTTCCTTTAGCAAGGATGCTTTAAATTGATCAAAAGTGATGATAAAACCTTTATAACGTTACAAAAGTTTTCTATTTCAGAAACAAAAAAATCAGAAAAAAAATCTACTCAGCTGTTTTCAACATAATAATAAATGTTTTTGAACAGCAAATCAGCACATTAGAATGATTTCTAAAGGATTATTTAATATTTCTTTGAATGCATGAGAGAATGCGTAGATTATGTGAACACAGTACTTTAAATAAGAACAGAAATTATAATAGTAATAGTTATAATAATAATAATAATAATAATACCAATAATACCAACAATAATAATAATGAATCGTTCAAGAGTTATTTTTGGACTTATTTCAGTATGTGTATAAATGCATATATATATATATATATATATATAAAACAACAACAACAACAACAACACAAAAACGTTAATTACTTCACAAAGCCCAGGTCATAGGCACAGGCCCAGGCACAGCGCGGCTCGACAAAAGACAATAGATAACCCATTATATATACTATCTACAGTGGATGCTTATAGTAAAGTAATGCTCCGGTATATTTCTGACTTACAGATGTACTTCAAGCGCTTGCACTGTGTCTGACATGAAGGACAAACAGATTTTCCAGTCATTACAAGCGATGCAACACATCCAGTGTGTCCGTCCCAAGCGGTTGCGGCATTGTAGACATGGTGTAGGGCAAATCGTGTTAATCCAAATATAATAAATGAGGAAAGCATCCATTGCTCTGATTGGGTTATCTATTGTTTTGTGAGCCCCTGCCTGGGCCTGCTGATAGATAGATGTGTTGTTCACAGATGAGTATGAATGAGTTTAAAGTCAAAATCTCTGGTTTTACAGTCATTGGTATTATTATTATTATTATCATTAAGCCATGGATTTCTGTTCTGATAATAATCAGATATGTTGGTTTAGCTTGTCAGTATGAATTAAATTCATGTATTTATTTGTATTTTTAACCGAGTTTAAAGTGAAACTAAGTAGATTTTTCTGCCAGCCGACTCCGCCATCTGTAATTGCTCCTCTAGAGGGGGCATTTTTTTCTCAGTCAATGTAAGTCTATGGGAAATATTTAATTTTTTTTACAAATTATTTATGGGAAAACTGTATGTCTGATCAGTCTAAAAGATACAGCAACAAAGCTAAAATTAGAGCCCAGGTTTCTGCCAAGTTTGGTGTTTGGCATTAAAGCCCTGGGACTAGTTAGAGATGAAGAGAAGTTTTTTTCTCAGACAATGTAAGTCTAAGGAAAATATTCAACACTTAAAATTCTTTTATGGGAAAACTGTAAGTTTGATCAGTCTAAAAAGATTAGCAACAAAGGACCAAATGACAATCCCAGGTCTCTGCCGAGTTTGGGCCTTGTGGCATTAAAGCCCTAGGAGGAGTAGCGTTTGGAAAATGTAGTCTAACTTTAAAAAAAGAATAATAATAATAACTAGAAACTAAAGTTAGTGAACTAACTTTGATGTTGGCTTGGAGAGCCAACCCGGGCAGCCTCGGGGCAAAAGAGCCAGAGCACTTGTGTGTCCGGCGTTCTTGAGCTGCCCCGCTGCGAAAATGCGGCCTTGCCATTTCATTTTCCAATAAAAAAGCAGACTGTGCTATGACAACAGGTTCAACAGAGTTGGCTAGCTGAATGTGAAACCATATACAAATAAATATGTCTTTTAAAGCGTTTAAAAAAAAAAAATATTCCAGCGATTGTATGCAATCCACCCATTAGAAAACATCAAGACATAAATTCAGGTGTTTGTGAGAAGAATTATTTGTATTGTATTATTTGTATTGTATTTTAGATGCTTGTAATTGTTTTCCCTGTTTGCTATTTCAAAGTTCTGTCATCTAAATGAAACACTGTAAAAATAGTGTTTGAATTGAGATCTTGAAGGATAAGTTATCCTGTGGCCACCTCTGGTGGACAACATTACCACTACTGCCTTCATCTTTGAATCATAGGTTCACTTGAGACATAAACGACTGTTTTCGATTATATTCGTTAAGCTATGATGTATTTGAAATGATCTTGTCTGTGTTTGTCCGAGAGAAGTCTTTCTTATTGAGAGAAGAATGAATGATTGCGTTCTGGGGGCGCGATCGTCCGAGGCGCAACGCGTTGATGTGCATTTACATATAGAAAATCTAAAAAAGCAAACAGACTTTTATTGAAGTGTTTTATTTAAAAGCCTATAAAGCAGCTTAATGATGTAGATTATGAGCACTGGAGAGAACAAGCTCAGTTGCTCTGCAAGTTCAACGAAAAATATCACAGGCATTTATAAGTGCTCATTTTACTTTTTAATATGTTCTTCTATTATGAGCAAATGATGTAGCCTTTTAAAACGGCTGTAAATGTGAGATTAGGACTGAGAACAGCGAGCTGCAGCGCGTTGCTCTGCAAGTTCAACGAAAATATCACAGGCATTTATAAGTGCTCATTTTAACCTTTTTAATATGTTCTTTCTATTATTATTGTGTTGTATCGCTGGAGTGTTTTTATTTAAAAGCCTTTAAAAGCTTCAAATTATTTATTTTTCAGAGCACGGAAGCAGGGCAGCGATCAAGCTGTGGCGCGTTGCTGTGCATTTACACACAGAATACATCAAAAGCATTCATTTTACCTCTTTAATATGTTCTTCTACTATTATTGTGTTGTTTCGCTGGAGTAGTTTTTATTTATAAGACTTTAAGACGTGCAAAATAAAGGCGTTTAATGACGCTGCAGAGAGTCCGCAAGCCGTAACCTGAATTGACGGGTTCAGTTTTATATAAAACAGCTCACAAACGCCTGAATTTATGTCTTGATGTGTTCTTGTGGGTGGATTAAGTGAAATCGCTGGTTTTTTTTTTTAAAAACGCTTTAAAGGACGTCAAAAATCATGTAGTTTAGTGAGCGCGTGCGGATAGCAATGGCTGATCGAAGCTGTATTTTTTTTTGGGAAAAAAACACAAATTTTTTTTAAAAAATTTAAAAAAAAAAACCTTTTTTTTAAATTATTTTTTATTTTTTGAAAAAGTTTTAGAATTTCAGTTTTAAAAATAAAAAAAATGGGAAAAATTTTTTTTTTTTAAAAAAATTTTTTTGGGGGGGTTTTTGGAAATTCGCCCAACCCGTTTTTTTTTTTAAAAAAAAAATCTTTTTAAAATTTGGAAGGGGCCCCCAAAAAACCCTACCTTAAAAATTTTTTTTAGGGAGGGAAAAAATATTTTTTTCAAAAAAGAAATTGGTTTTTTAAAAAAAAATTTTTTTAACCAAAAAATTTTTTTTCCCGGGGTTTTTTTTTTTATTTTTAACCTAAAAAAAAAAATTTTTTTCTTGGGGAAAACAAAAATTTTCCCTTTTTTTAAAAAAAAGGGGGGAAAAAAAAAAAAAAATTTTTCCCGTTTTTGTTTCTTTATTTTTAAAAATTTTTTGCTTTTAAATAAATTTTTTGGGGGGTTTTTTTGGGGGGAAAAATTTAAAAAATTCAATTAATTTAAAAAAACCCCTTTTTTGCTTTATTTTTTTGGTGGGGGAAAAAAAAATTTTTTTAAAAAAAAATTTAAAAGATTTTTTCAGGTGGAAAATTTTTCAATGGTAAAACTTAAAACTTTTTTTTTTTTTTTTGGGGGTTTATTTGGTAAAGAAATTTTCAATTTTTTTTAAAAAAAAATATTAAATGTTTTTTTTTAAAGGGAAAGGGGGAAAAATTCCCTTTTTTCCCCCCAATTTTTTTGTTTCCTTTAACAAATTGGGAATTTTTTAAAAAAAGGGGGAAAAACCTTTTTCCCCCAAAAAAACCTTAGCGTTTTTTAATTTTTAAATTTAAATTTTAAACTCTTTTTAAGTTCCAAAGGAAATTTTTGGGGGGAAATGGGAGTTTTGGTTTTTGGTTTTTTGTTTTTTTTTTTTTGTTATAAAAAGGGCTGGGTTTGGCAATTTTTTTGTTTGGGAAAACCCCCAAAAATTGGGGGGGTCTTTTTGGTTCCCCTATTGCCATTATTTAGCCGGAAAAATTTTAAGGGGGGTGACGTTGTGGGGGCCCCGGGGGCCAGTTTTGAGGCCCCCAATCCAGCCGCGGTCCAAAATTTCCGGAATTTTCCCCCGTTTCGTTTAAACCCAAATGGGTTTTCCCCAAATCCCCCAAAAAAATCCCCCAAACCCTTTTAATTTTTTTTTTAAAATTTTCCCAAAATTTTCCCCCCCAAATAAAAAAAAAAACCCTAAGGCTTTATTTAGGGTTTAAAACCCTTTGGACTTAAATTTGTATTTTTAATTTTGTACGGTTTAATTGGGAATTAAAACTTTTTTGCAAAGGGCATTTTTAGGGTGTTTTAAAGGGCCAGTTTTTGGGGCCCCGGGACTTTTACAAGACCGCACGTTTGGGGGAATATTGCCGTGGGGTTTTATATTTAGCTTTTGCTAATCGCTGCAATTCCTGTAAAACGTGGTTTCCCAATTTCCAGCGCCCCAAAAAACGTGCACGAATTTGTGTTCCCCAGGGGCGCATTGGGCGTCGCGGGTGGGTCGTTTAAAAGGCCCAAACTCCGTTGTGAGGCGTGACTCCCAAATTTTGTCGCAGGGGCCCCCAAAAATAAAACAACTTTTGATTTTTGCCGTCAACCAGTGTTGGTTGGTGGGGCGACCCAAACGCCCAAACCAGTACGTAAACAAAACTCCCCGTTCCTTATTTTTTTTTTCCCCTTTTAGTTTCCCAGAAAGGTTCCATTAAATAGGAAATAAAACAAACCTAAACATGTTTGCTATAAAAAAAAAAAAAAAATTTAATTTTTTTTTTTAATCGTTATGGGAGATTTTAGTGTTAAATACATACATGCAAACCTTTAAAAAACATTACTTCTAAAAAAATGAGAAACAGTGCATTCTTTTTAAACAGCATTTATTCAGTGTTTTTAAAAACTAAGCAAAATTTTGAACAAAACCTATTTTTTAACCGAAAAATGTTCCAAAATAGAAAAAGATAATTTAAACACAAAACAAAAAAAAATTTTTTGAAATGTTTTTAATTTTTCTGAAAGTTTTTATTACTAGGGATAGTTAACGATTTTTTTTAAAAAAGATCTAAAATCAATACTCATTGACAACTCCCATAATCTGGTTAAAAAAAAAACACTAAAAAGAAAGGAAAAAAAATTTAGTATATTTTATTACTTTGTTTTTGTTTCCTGGTTTCTTTTATGAACTTTGGTGATGGTGTGTGTTTCAATACGCCCCTAAAAACAAAACCTAAACAATATTGTCATTACAAAAGGGCCATAGTACCCAGTACTCTTTTCAAAAGCTTTTTTCCCCTTTCCCCATCAATATTTTTGGCACCTGAAAAGGGAAAGGGTACCCTTTTAAATTTGCTATGTATGTCAAAAAAACCCTTTTTTTTGGCAAAATTTAATATTTAAAAATTTTTTTAATATTTTTTATTTTTAAAATTTTTCTATTGTTTTTTAAATACATTTAAAATTATTTCATTCCTGTGAGGCAAAGCTTTTTTTAGTAGCCCTTTAAATCCCGTCTTCAGTGTTAAAGATCCTCATATGTGAATTGTGCTCAAAAAGATTCTGAAAAAGTTGAAAAAGTTTTGCTACTTTTTTTTGTGTAAAAGTGGTTTTTCAGTAATTTTATGAAAAAAAAACAAAAATT
>NW_026127673.1:0-18471 GCF_022985175.1 Labeo rohita
ATGCGTGGGCATCTGTGGAGCGAGTCTGAGCGTCTCTGATTGCTAGTGCAAGTTTGGGTCGCCGAGCCATAAACAAGCGTGTTTTAAGCATTTGTTTGGTTTGTTCCATAGAATATAGGCTTATATCAAGGTAATATATATATATATATATTTTTTTTTTGAGTTTTGTTTTTCACTAACTCCCAATCAACGCTCCACACTCCTGTCCAGTTGGTGGCAGTAAATGCACCAGCCAGCTGGTTTGCCAACCGCCATAAAACAGTCAAAGAAGAAGAAGAAGAAGAAGAATCAGTTGCGGAAGAACCACAATTAGCTGAGCCAAAGATCGTAGAGAGGGGAACTGTTGAGAAAGAAGCAAAAAATGACAGTAATGTCCTGAAAGACCCGACTTTCTTTAACTCGGACAGCAATGTCTCCTGTAATTTGATATTGAATGAGGGAGATGAGCGACCTGTAATAGAGATGAGATGTAAGAATATTAATATTGACAGAGAGGCAGGGAGTACATTATTTAAAGCACCTCGTAAACGAAAGAATAGCGTCAATACTTGTGATTTGAGATTTGTAAAGAAAATGGACACTGTTGAAGGCGTAGATCAGGGTGATACAGAAAGTGATAGTGAATCAGATTCTGGTGTCTCTTTTTCTCAGAGTGATGGAGTGAGTCGCAGTTATGATTTGGAGGATATCAAACTGTTTCTTAAATCAACTAAAAACAGAAGAGGGGTACGTGTGAATGAATACTTTCCTGACCTTAAACAATTTGTTGAGAAAACAAGGTCTTTGATGGCCGAAGGATTGTTTACTAATAAGGAAGTTTACCGGTTGAAAAAAATAGTGAGAAAACTCAATACCGAAATGGGTGATGATGCGGAAAAAAGCTAATTTATTAGAATTCATGGCTTCGCTCCTATGGTTACTTTTCTTTTTTTTTTTCTTTTTTATGGGTGAAATCAGCATTGCATCTGTAAATGTAAATGGTGCAAGAGATGTGAGAAAAGAGCAATATTGTATGAGGTGTTTAAGCAGAAAAAACTAGATGTTAAGGTGACGATAAGGTGACGTCACGCAACTGCCAAATTCAAACTTTGTTTTCGCGCGTTGGCTGGTGCTGAGTCATATAATCACAATTTTGCAGTGTTTTCAACCACATAATGTTTATTTTAGGTTTCAGACATTTAAATACACATAAGTACTAGTAAAACAATACATTTAGAGTTTGTAAAACACACGGATATGTCTATGGAAGCAGCAATTACAATCCATTCAAGTATAATTTGCCGACGTGTTTGATTCATATCAGATACACACAGTGTAAGTAATGATATAATTCACTCCATTCCTTTCCCAGTTCACCAGCCACTTACTTGCATGTATTTCGGGAGAAACTGGTGAATTTATGTGCTGTAAATCTGACAGGACTCTCTGAATGGCAGTGCGAACAAACATGGCGGCGCCCATCTCACGTTATAGATCACGATCCAGATCATTTATATAAATTGCACATTTATATAAATTACACAGAGTATTTTGTTTTTGTCTAAAGAAGATGGTGGACAGGGGTTAGTAAACTTGCAAAGCAGGACAACGGCTTTTCGTCTGCAATTCATACAGAGACTTCTGTTGGGTTCAACTGACTTCTGCTGGAGAGCTACTGCATGTGCTATTTTAAGGAGTTTGGGAGGTCTTCAGTTGGACAAATCTCTTTTCTTGATGGATACTCTAAAACTGGACTTTGCCAACTTAACAACTTGTTATCGCAACCTATTTAGAATTTGGAGTCTGTTAATCATCAAAGGACACCATCTATGAACTCTCTCTTCTGATTGTTAAACAAACCCATAATACACAGAGCCCATCTAGACGTCTCTGCTGGTGACCACACTTTTCCTGGATTAAGTAATCTGCTTTGCAATTCTAAGACCAACACTTTAAGTCACTTGCTGAAGGTGGCTGGGCCTAACCTTATGAACTCTGAGCAAGTAGTGTCCCATCTTGGATTGTTTTCTACCCGTAAGGTTGCTCAGTTACTGACAAAGTGGCGATCTGCTCTATCGACAGAAGAGAAACAATCTTTAATAGATTTTTGTACAGGGGCAAATGCTCCTAATGCTAAAGACTCTTTTCCAGGTATTTTTTTACTCCCAAAACTAGATGATTGTATTGGATGTTTTTTAAAAGCTGGTAAGTCCTGTGTTTGGTTTTTAATAAGAAGTGTTTAAATAACAAAATAGATACACCATGGCGTTCGTTTCTTGAATTAAATGATGATGTTAAACCTGAATGGAGAGTTCTGTATAAACCACCATTAGCAAAAAGAGTAGGAGATATTCAGTGGAGAGTTCTTCATGGTGCAATTGCGGTCAATGCTTTTGTTTCTGTTTTAAACCCTGAGGTGCGTTCTGATTGTCCTTTTTGTTTTAAAAGGGAAACAATCTTTCATGCTTTTATAGAGTGTTCTAGGTAAATCCTT
The DNA here is from genome assembly GCF_022985175.1 of Labeo rohita. Lineage (NCBI taxonomy): Eukaryota > Metazoa > Chordata > Actinopteri > Cypriniformes > Cyprinidae > Labeo > Labeo rohita. Next base: position 2,474 of record NW_026127673.1, read on the forward strand.
TATTTATGATACTAAGAAGTCTTTTTGGGTGTTTTAATGAAACATTGTCTATGGAAACTTTTGTATTGGGTATTAAATATGTGAAGAGAAGGAGTTATGATTGCCAATTACTATATTTTATCCTGGGTCAAGCTAAATTAGCTGTCTACACAAGCAGTTACTTGTCCAGCACATTGTTACAACACCCTTTTTATCTTTTAAAACAAATTATAAGTAAACTATTTGTATTTCTTTAACCTTATAATTTCTTGAACCTTATAATTCCAAGTGGAAAATGACTTTTTAGAATTAGAAGGTTCTATCTGCATTTGGTCTGTTCCCAAAATTCCCATTTCAAATATATGATATTGTATGATATTGTACATTTAGAATACATTTAGAGTCTCTGTCATTTTCATGTAGGATTTTTTGCTATATGGAATGCAAAAACTTTAAAGGTCAATATCTGAAAACCACTCAGTATGCAGATAGAACCTTATAATTCCAAGGCAGCAAAAGTATAACAAATTATCACCTTGAAATTATAAGGTTCTATCTGCGTTCTGAGTGGTTAAACACATAATGTCAGACTGAATGTCACGAAGGAGCATGAAAATTGCTTTTACCTACTTCTTGCATATTTTGTAGTTGTTTTCAGCAAACAATCCTCTAGCAGCTTTTGTGTTGTTTGTTTCAGAAGTCTCTGCTGCTGAACGAGATCAGATGAAGCCAAAGTCAGTGAAGGAGGGAGAATCTTTTTTTTAAAATCCTGATCTTGTGTTAAAAAAACCAAATGGTCTGATGACGTGGTATTTTAATGACACTCCTATAGCTGAAATCACTGAGGATCATAGAAGGATTTGCACAGATGTTCAGTGTAAAGATGGTGATGAGAGATTCAGAGACAGACTGAAGCTGGATCAGCAGACTGGATCTCTGACCATCACAAACACCACAATCACAGACTCTGGAGTTTATAAACTAAAGATCAGCAGCAGAAGATTCATTTAGTGATGATTCTCAGTAAATATATCCACCTTTAATATCATAGGTGTCTGATCCACTTTGAGAAGTGAAAACGTTACCTTCACTTATTTTACTCTTCTAACTGCAGCAGAAACTTTAGTCTATTTTCAAGACAATGCATTTGGCGAAGACCATCAAAGGTTTCTATGTACAGCATGATTTGCAACATAGATCATTGTAGCCAGTCGCACTGCAGCTGAAGTCATTGATAGTTTGATTATAAAGGGAGCACTCTTTGCTCACTTTATGTACACATTATCTAATCTATTCACAATTTGAATGAAAGTTTTATTTTTTGTGCTGAAAAAGGACCAATGGCCACATATACACTGCAAAGTTTCAAGAGAGACAACTGTATTTAAATGCAGAGTGAATCTGCTAAAATATCGTTCTACGAGTCACAGCCCAATCCGATGACTGACATAGTGATAAACATGGCAAAGGGTGAGATTTAAAAAAAAAAAAATCGAATATAATTTAAGTTACCTCTGTCTATATATATATATATATATATATATATATATATTTTTTTTTTTTTTTTTTTTTTTTTTTTTGAGTGTACATAAATCTAAATTACATTTTTTTTTTAAATCTCTCTAATACACAATTCTGTTACTGTACTGTGATGGAAAACCGCACAATATATTGAACTATTATTATAAGTGATATTCATCTGTTAGTATTCTTGGGTTGTATGATGTTTATTAAGTATAAGTTCATCCATGAGACTCATGTATGTTTGTTTGATGAGTGAATGTTAAATTCTTCTGCTATTTGTTTGCATGTGTTACATTATGAATCCAAACATATTTTCTCTAACTGTTTTTTTTTTTCTTTCCAGATCGTTTCATTTTTAATGTAGTTGGAGTGCCAGTGTTTGTGAAGGACGGAGATTCAGTCACTCTAAACGCTAATGATGCATCAGACCAACAAGAGATGAGATATTTTCTAGATATTACATGGAGTTTTAATTGCAGTGACATAGCTGTAATTGATTACGACTATTTTCACAATGAAAATCCCAGTAGTATCTGTACAGATGTTCAGTGTAAAGATCGTGATGAGAGATTCAGAGACAGACTGAAGCTGGATCATCAGACCGGATCTCTGACAATCAGAGACTTCAGAACCACAGACTCTGGACTTTATTATCTAGATGGCTTCGGGTTTCACAACCTTGAGAAGATCTTCATTGTTGCTGTTCATGGTGAGTCATTATGTTTGAAAGCAAGACTTGTATATTTAAATAACATCATTAATGTGTTTAGTGATATTCTCATTCATTCTCTCTCTCTCTCTCTCTCTCTCTCTCTCTCTCTTTTCCTGTATCCTAATTTACATGTATAGAGTGTAAAGATAATTTCCTGAAACTCTTTAAAAGTTACTTTTAAAATTTGAACATAAAAACTACAAATTAAATTTAGTATGATTTACTGGTGAGGTTTTTTATTTTTTTTTTTATAATTAAAAACACAGTATCTCATAAGCTTGCCTTTGCATATATTATAACAATCCAAATAGAATACAGTAAACTGGCCATGAAAAGCAACTAACAAGAGCATATGCTGAGATTAGGCAGTCATATCATTGATTACTGAGTTTGCTACCATGAATATTATTATGTTCTCTTTATGTTAACCATTTTTTTCATTCTGTTTTTTTTTTCCCATTATAAATAAACAAACAAAAAAAAATCCTCTATTCTCCCTAACCATCATTTACTGTTTAGAATAACATCTTTATGCCAGTTTCGGGTTATGGACTTTTTGCAGGCCAAAAGAAACATGATAAATAGATATCAATCACTTCTATTAACTCGGTTAAAATATTTCTGTCACTTGGATATCATCCCAAAAAGATCCATTTTATATATGTGTGATTCTCCATCATGTCTACTGCCTAGATATTGGTGCAGTTTTGATCTTTGAAGTAACAAAGTTAGGGCTGGGCAGAATGGCCCAAAATGATCACAGTTATCAATTGATCACAAACACTTGCAAAACAGATGAACATTTAACAAATCTGAGGTACAGTATTGAAAAATGTATAATTATAAGATTTTCTACATCAAAACATGCATGAGTGAACTTAAGTAAAATATTTTTTCAGTCTCTTATTTTTTTCCTTAAAATATCTTAATAGAGAATTTAATTTCTCATTTTGATATTGTTTCAAATCATGAAGCAGGTTTGTATTCCCCAACGTTGATGCAGATGTAAATTTATGTTCACTTAAAAAAAAAAAAAAAAAAAAAAGTAACATCTGTAAAAACTTGTAAATGTTTCTAGAGTAAAATGTAAATATTCTGACTGTTTGAGTTAGAACTCTAGTTTTATTAAAATTATTCATTGGTCATCTATAGTATCACACAGTAAGATTATGATACCCAAAGGTAAAATCACAGACTGTACAGTCCCACCAGTTCCTGATATTTGTGGCCTAAAATGACTGACATTGTGGACATTTGCAGGAATATTTGCAGCATTTCTTGTGTAGTTTTGCAGTGAAAATATACCACAGACAATGCTGTTCTAACATTTTCATTACTTTTGATGACAAGAAACATTATGCTCAAAAAACATGTTCTCCATAAGAGAACACTGAGAGAAACAAACAACAAACAAACAAAAAAGAAAGAAAAAGAAAAAGAAACTTAAGTAATGTCCCATATAAAGTCTACAGTATCATATTTAATACATGAATTTCTAAAGACTCTTTTATTAACATGATTAAAGCTTTGTTATAAAATCTCTAATAGATGAGCGAAACTACTAGCAAGAGATTTTTTTTTTTTTAAGGTTATTTTTAAAATGTATAAACTGAATCAAATTATGATATGTTTGCAGTTATCTTTGTAGGCATAGCCTACTGAATTGCATACTGTTATAGAAATCACATATTGGTCATTTGAATAATAACTTGGCCAAATTACATATTTTGCTCTGTTTGGGCCTCAGAATAAAACTGAGTAATTGTTAATGAAAATGGGTTGAACCACAACAGTAATTTGCATTTGCACAAACAAATGCTCCCAAATATATTTTGAGGTCACACAGATAAAATTTCAAGAGCGTATTCAGTCAAAACGGTTGGAATTTTGAGCCGTGACAATACATGTTATAAAGAGGTGGTATGCACCAATAGATTGTGGAGTAAACCAGGGTTAATATAATATGAAGCACAGTACCAATAGAGTTGCATTAATAATTCTATCTTAAGCAAAACATAAAACAGTATACAGTACAAAAGCCAACACACAAAACAGTAACAATACACACAGTGTCCAGAGGATATGCATGCTCATTTATAGGAAGGTTTGTATAAACATTAATTGAGAACTAATTTTTATGGGTCTTATGTGTCTATTTCAAAGTGAATTAGGTGAGAGTTACAACTCTCTCTAAATTTCTTTGGGTTGCAAAAACCATCTTATATTTGCTGCCATAGTAACCAGTGGCCTGGTGCCACATTCGGGGTCAGCAGTTTGGTTAGATTCCATAGATCCTCATGGTTTGCTTGTTGGGTGTTGAGTGTTATGGATTATTTGTTAAATATAACAAATAATAGAATTTCTGATTAATTTGTCCAGCTGTTGCACCATCTGAAGAAAAAAAACAAAAAAAACATGATACACATTTTTGGTCATACCACCCAGTAGCACTATAGTGTAAATCAATGATTGTTATATAATAACTGTTTATTTAATCTTCTTCAGGTGTTTTTGGTATTGGTTCAGAAGGAAGGTCAGTGTTTGTGATGGAGGGAGATTCAGTGACCCTAAACCCTGACGATGAAACAAAACAAAATAAAGAAATTAGATGGTATTTTAATGAAAATATCATTGCTGAAATCAATAGAGATCTCAGTAAGATCTGTACAGATGTTCAGTGTAAAGATGGTGATGAGAGATTCAGAGACAGACTGAAGCTGGATCATCAGACTGGATCTCTGACCATCACAAACACCAGAACCACAGACTCTGGACTCTATTCAGTAAAGATCATCCACAGCAGCAGACACAGCTCACTTCAGAATTTCGGTGTTGCTGTTCATGGTGAGTCATTATGTCTTGTTTGTCTTTAAATCACATCACTTAATGCGTTTAGTTATATTTTTGCTGCTGACCTACTTAACTGTATTTTGTAAATATAAAAAAAAAAATCTTTATTTTGAAGTCTGCAACATGCTCCAAAAAAGTTGGGACTTTTGAAGTTCATTCCCCATTTTGGATATCTCCGGTCTGCAGTTACTTGTCCAGCACATTATTACAAAACCCTTTTTATGTTTTTAAACAAATTATAAGTAAACTATTTGTATTTCTTTAAACATGTTGTTTCAATTAATGTTTTGCAAGATAGAACCTTATAATTCCAAGTGGAAAATGACTTTTTAGAATTAGAAGGTTCTATCTGCATTTGGTCTGTTCCTAAAATCCCCATTTCAAAATTTGAGAGGGTTTTGATATTGTACATTTAGAATACATTTAGAGTCTCTGTCATTTTCATGTATGAATTTTTGCTATATGGAATGCAAAAACTTTAAAGGTCAATATCTGAAAACCACTCAGAATGCAGATAGAACCTTATAATTCCAAGGCAGCAACAGTATAACAAATCATCACCTTGGAATTATTAGGTTCTATCTGCGTTCTGAGTGGTTAAACACATAATGTCAGACTGAATGTCACGGAGGAGCATGAAAATTGCTTTTACATTTAAACTTCTTGCATATTTTGTAGTTGTTTTCAGCAAACGATCCTCTAGCAGCTTTTGTGTTGTTTGTTTCAGAAGTCCCTGCTGCTGAACGAGATCAAATGAAGACAAAGTCAGTGAAGGAGGGAGAATCTTTTTTTTTAAATGCTGATCCTGTGTTAAAAAAAACAAATGATCTGATGACGTGGTATTTTAATGACACTCCTATAGCTGAAATCACTGAGGATCATAGTAGGAATTGTGCAGATGTTCAGTGTAAAGATGGTGATGAGAGATTCAGAGACAGACTGAAGCTGGATCATCAGACTGGATCTCTGACCATCACAAACACCAGAACCACAGACTCTGGAGTTTATAAACTAAAGATCAGCAGCAGCAGCATCAGCATCATTAGGAGCTTCAGTGTCACTGTCATTGGTGAGTATCATTTAGTGATGATTCTCAGTAAATAACTCCACCTTTAATATCATAGGTCTCTGATCCACTTTGAGAAGTGAAAACGTTACCTTCACTTATTTTACTCATCTAACTGCAGCAGAAACTTTAGTCTATTTTCAAGACAATGCATTTGGCGAAAACCATCACAGCATGATTTGCAACATAGATCACTGTAGTCAGTCGCACTGCAGCTGAAGTCATTGATAGGTTGTTTATAAAGGAAGCACTCTTTGCCTACTTTCTGTACAATGTTCTTGCACCAATTATTATGTAGAATATAATAGAGTTATTGAGTTATTTTGTAGAACAATATTACCATAATATCACAAGAAAAAAAGTTTATTACTGATTGCGCATTATTTTTTATTAAAAGTCTATTAATCATGATTTCATTAGTGCATTGTGCTCTAGCAAGTGGAGTTTTTAGCAAAAATAATTAAAACTGTCAAATTTCTGCACCCTCATAATATTTCAACATTTTTTTCGCCGCCTTCTTTTTTTTAACTAGATAGTGTATGTAATATATATATATATATATATATATATATATATATATACACATACATATATTAATACAGGTGCTGGTCATATAATTAGAATATCTTCAAAAAGTTGATTTATTTCACTAAATCCATTCAAGAAGTGAAACTTGTATAATGTATACATTCATTCCACACAAACTGATATATTTCAAGTGTTTATTTCTTTTCATTTTGATGATTGTAACTGACAACTAATGAAAACCCCAAATTCAGTATCTCAGAAAATTAGAATATTACTTAAGACCAATACAAAGAAAGGATTTTTAGAAATCTTGGCCAACTGAAAAGTATGAACCTGAAAAGTATGAGCATGTACAGCACTCAGTACTTAGTTGGGGCTCCTTTTGCCTGAATTACTGCAGCAATGCGGCGTGGCATGGAGTCGATCAGTCTGTGGCACTGCTCAGGTGTTATGAGAGCCCAGGTTGTTCTGATAGTGGCCTTCAGCTCTTCTGCATTGTTGGGTCTGGCATATCACATCTTCCTCTTCACAATACCCAATAGATTTTCTATGGGGTTAAGGTCAGGTGAGTTTGCTGGCCAATTAAGAACAGGGATACCATGGTCCTTAAACCAGGTACTGGTAGCTTTGGCACTGTGTGCAGGTGCCAAGTCCTGTTGGAAAATGAAATCTGCATCTCCATAAAGTTGGTCAGCAGCAGGAAGCATGAAGTGCTCTAAAACGTCCTGGTATACAGCTGCGTTGACCTTGGACCTCAGAAAACACAGTGGACCAACACCAGCAGATGACATGGCACCCCAAACCATCACTGACTGTGGAAACTTTACACTGGACCTCAGCAGCGTGGATTATGTGCCTCCCCTCTCTTCCTCCAGACTCTGGGACACTGATTTCCAAAGGAAATGCAAAATTTACTTTCATCAGCGAACATAACTTTGGACCACTCAGCAGCAGTCCAGTCCTTTTTGTCTTTAGCCCAGGCGAGACGCTTCTGACGCTGTCTGTTGTTCAAGAGTGGCTTGACACAAGGAATGCGACAGCTGAAACCCATGTCTTGTATACGTCTGTGTGTAGTGGTGCTTGAAGCACTGACTCCAGCTGCAGTCCACTCTTTGTGAAATTCCCCCACATTTTTTAATGGGTTTTGTTTCACAATTCTCTCCAGGGTGCGGTTATCCCTATTGCTTGTACGCTTTTTTCTACCATATCTTTTCCTTCCCTTTGCCTCTCTATTAATGTGCTTGGACACAGAGCTCTGTGAACAGCCAGCCTCTTTTGCAATGATCTTTTGTGTCTTGTTCTCCTTGTGCAAGGTGTCAATGGTCGTCTTTTGGACAACTGTCAAATCAGCAGTCTTCCCCATGATTGTGTAGCCTACAGAACTAGACTGAGAGACTATTTAAAGGCCTTTGCAGGTGTTTTGAGTTAATTAGCTGATTAGAGTGTGGCACCAGGTGTCTTCAATACTGAACCTTTTCGAAATATTCTAATTTTCTGAGATACTGAATTTGGGGTTTGGGGTCATCAAAATTAAAAGAAATAAACACTTGAAATATATCAGTCTGTGTGGAATGAATGTATACATTATACAAGTTTCACTTCTTGAACGGAATTAGTGAAATAAATCAACTTTTTGAAGATATTCTAATTATATGACCAGCACCTGTGTGTGTATGTGTGTGTGTGTGTATATATAATATATATATATACATATATATATATATACATATATATATATATATATATATATATATATATATACATAAACATATATATATATATATATATATATATATATAAGGGCTGTCAGAAGGAGCTGAACACGCAGCAACATTAAAAGCTCGAGTCCTGATAAGTTTCTGATCCATTTCCTACAGCAGATGGTGGTAAAGCTCTATTTAAGAATGTGAAACGCCAATAAAAAACAAAGAAAACGACAAGAAGAGAAACGTCACAAAACGTCATACATCATCGCATTAAAGTGCGTAGGGAGCCTCCCAAACTGTTACTTTCTGTTTATATAGTGCAATACAGCCTAATGTCGATGTTACGTTTTGAAGGAATGTAAGGCATATGAAAAAGAAAGGAGGAATCTTAAGGAAGAATTACAAGCAGTAGGGTGCCAGGAATATACTATACTCAGTTTATTAAATGATGGTCCAAATTCAGGAAAACAAATAAATGCAGTCATGAGATTTATTAAGAATAGTGGGTTATATAATAGGATGTAGGAGTATTTAGCTCATTCTCTTCACATTCCATCACAGTAGGTGGCGGTATGCACCTTTAAAGTTGGTTCGCAACATGATGACTGATTTTGCTACCATGATTATTATGTTCTCTTTATGTTAACCATTTTTTTCAGTCTTAGTTTTTCCATCATAAAAAATCCTCTATTCTCCCCAAACATTATTTACTGTTTAGAATAACAGTTATTGACTTTTGCAGGCCACAAGAAATATCATAAATAGATATCAATCACTTCTATTAACTCGGTTAAAACATTTCTGTCACCTGGATATCATCCCAAAAAGATCCATTTGATATGTGGGTGATTCTCCATCATGTCTACCGCCTGGAGATTTGTGCAGTTTTCATCTTTGAAATAACAAAGTTGGGGCTGGGCAGAATGGCCCAAACATTTATCACAGTAATCAATTGATCACAAATACTGGCAAAACAGGCGAACATTTAACAAATCTGAGGTATTGAAAAATGTATAATTATATTTTTTTTTTCTACATCAAAACATGCATGAGTGAACTTAAGTCAAATATTTTTTCAGTCTCTCCCCCACAATACTGTGGTAATCAAAGTCATCTCATCTGCAACTGTCCAGTCAGACCCCCACGCTATTCAATCTGAAGTTGAATCCACACATCTTACCCTGTTTCCTGTACTTCTTCGAAATGCTGAACATTCGCTATCTGTCTCTGCTCTGGTTGATTCAGGCTCCTCCGGCATCTTCATCTCACAGGAATGTTCAAACCAACTTCATCTCTCACGCCAACGCCATTTTCAAGAGTATGCAGTAAAGACTTTCCAGGGAAAACCACTTGGGCGTGGGAGGATCCGTCACTCGTCACCCTACATCACCCTGCAAATTGGACCGTTTCACTCAGAGGAAATTCGGTTTCTGGTACTGGAGGATTCCACCGTGAGCATTATCCTGCGACGTCCATGGCTTCACCAACATCTCCCAGAACTCCGCTGGGACCCCTGTGATGTCATCCGCTGGAGTGATCGTTGTCATGAGAAGTGTCTTTCCAACATTCCTTGACCACCACCCGTCCCGATTCATCTGTCCTCAACCCAGGTTGAAAGCCCTGAACCAGAAATCCCTCCAGAAATCCCAACGGAGTATGTGGCATTCCAGGATGTGTTTGGTAAGCAAGCAGCCACCCATCTTCCACCTCATGGGCCATGAGACCGTGCCATCGAGCTGCTGCCTGGGGCCCAACTACCCAAGGGAAGAATCTATCCTCTGTTTATCCTGGCTCCGTTAACCTCCCTCCTGAGGGGTAAACCGAAACATCTCACATGGAACCCCACTGCCCACAGAGCTTTCCAGCGGCTCAAGACCATCTTTAGCACCGCTCCATTATTACATCACCCAGATCCCGAACGTCCCTTCACAGTTGAAGTCGACACTTCCACCATCAGAGTTGGAGCGGTGCTCTCTCAGGCGGTCGGTGAGTCTTCTCTCCTCCATCCCTGTGCCGCCTTCTCCCGTAAGCTGTCTCTGGCGGGAACTGCTGGCCATCAAATTGGCTCTGGAGGAGTGGCGTCATTGGCTGGAAGGGGCAACTCATCCATTCACCATCATCACTGATCACAAGAACCTCCAATATCTACGAGAAGACAAACGTTTAAACCCCCAACAGGCCCGCTGGGCACTCATCTTGACAAAATTCAATTTCAAGATCACCTACAGTCCTGGATCCAAAAATGTTACGGCTGATACCCTCTCTCGCCAATTCTCCTTAGATTCACCCTCTGAATCAGAACCCATAATACCTTCAGACCTGATTGTCAGCCCCATCATTTGGGACGTGGACCGGGAGATCCAGCATCCTCCAGGAGTCAGCTCCACCGGAATGCCCAGAAGGGAAGATCAACATGCCTCGTTCCCAGCGTCAACCCCTTCTGGACACAGCTCACCCATCTCCGGGCTCTGTAAACCCAGGCAGCAGACGGACCCTCTCAGTCCTTCAAACTCGTGGCCCAGTATACACCGTGATACCATCAGGTACATCCAAAGCTGCTCAGTCTGTGCCATGTCTAACTCTCCTCGTCAACTGCGTACAGGAAAGCTGGTACCACTACCCATCCCGCAGAGGCCCTGGTCCCACCTTGGAGTGGACTTTGTCACAGACCTCCCGAATTCAGAAGGTAACACCTGTGTTCTGGTCATAGTCGACAGATTATCCAAATCCTGAAAATTTATTCAATTGAAAGGATTACCAACTGCCCTGGAGTCTGCCGAACACCTCTTTCAACATGCATTTCGTCACTTCAGTCTCCCGGAGGAGATCGTGTCGGACCGGGGCCCTCAATTCATCTCTCATGTCTGGAAAGTTTTCTTGAAGTTACTTGGTGTCTCTGTTAACCTCTCCTCCGGTTACCATCCACAGACTAATAGCCAGACTGAGAGAAAGATCCAAGAGCTGAGATGTTACCTCCGGTACTGCCACGAAGACCAACACAGCTGGAGCAGGTTCCTCCCATGGGCCGAGTACGCACAAAACTCCCTCCGCCAAGATACCACCGGCTTAACACCCTTCCAGTGCGTACTCTGTTATCAGCCTCTGCTGTTTCCCTGGATGGAGGAACCCTCTAATGTTCCAGCTGTCGACCACTGGTTTCGAGAGAGTGAGAGAGTGTGGGACTCAGCACACCATCTCCAACGAGCAGTTTGCCAACACAAGAGCTTCTCCAATGCCAGAAGGAGGGCAGCACCCTTATACCAACCAGGGGATCAAGTCTGGCTCTCCACCTGTGACTGCCTTGCCACAAGCTGAGTCCCTGCTACATTGGTCCATTCTGAATTCTGAGGCAGATCAACGATGTGACATTCCAGCTTCAGCTCCCACCCAGGTACCGCATTCACCCTCACCCCACCAGCCTGGAATACCTCATCGACTGGGAGGTGTATGGTCCTGAAGAACGATCCTGGCTGTCCCGAGAGGATGTACTCGACCCTATCTTACTGCTGGAATTCCATCGCAGCCACCTGGATCGCCCTGTCCCTTGCAGTCGCGGCCATCCTCGGCGTCGTGTTAGGGCATCGGGAGCCGCCCCTGGAGGAGGGGGTAGTGTCAGGCATTCACCACAGCCCACCTCCACCTGCCACCTCACCAGTAGCACCGGCCACCCGTTCCTCATCACCGGAGTTCTAATTACGCACACCTGAATCCAATCCAACCACTCCCTATATAAGACTCTCTCCCTCAGTCCTTCACTGTCTGGTCTACCGTTCACATCGCCTACGCTAGCTCCAGACCCCATGCTGTGTTCCATTGGACGCTTCGGTGCTTATGACTGCTTCTCTGCTCACCCCTTCGGACTTCACTCTACTCATCTTCGCAAGGACAGTCAGATAAGATTCCTAAGACATCATTACATCCTGCCTTCTGTGATTTCTCAATCTGTTATGAAGATCCCATCTGTTTGCACTTACCACTGCTTCATCCATGTTTGTAGGTGACACATACTCTTCAAGAATACACAACATTTTTAACATTTACGGGGATAAACCACTGCTGCTACATCACCCAGTGTTGTGTTAAAGCTCACCCCCTTCATAAATAAGTGTGTGTATAGCACATTTCATTTAATCTCTCTCACGTCATATTTTTAGGGGTTCAAGTGTGTAGTGCTGAAACCCAACTGTAATTGTAAATGAAAATGAGTTGAACCACAACAGTAATTTGCACTTGCACAAACAAATGCTCCCAAATATATTTTGTGGTCACACAGTTAAAATTTCAGGAGCACATTCGGTCAAAACGGTTGCAATTTTGAGCCGTGACAATACATGTTGTAAAGAGGCGGTATGCAACAATGGTTTGTGGACTAAACCAGGGTTAATATAATATCGAGCACAATACCAATAGAGTTGCATTAATGTATCTTAAGCAAAACATAAAACCGTATACGGTACAAAAGCCAACACACAGAACAGTAACAATACACACAGTGTCCGGAGGATATGCATGCTCATTTATAGGAAGGTTTGTATAAAAATTAATTGAGAGAAGTACTTATGTGTCCGTTTCAAAGTGAATTAGGTGAGAGTTACAACTCTCTCTAAATTTCTTTGGGTTGCAAAAACCATCTTATCTTTGCTGAAATAGTAACCAGTGGCCTGGTGCCACATTCGGGGGTCAGCAGTTTGGGGGAGGATTCCATAGATCCTCATGGTTTGCTTGTTGGGTGTTGAGTGTTATGGATTATTTGTTAAATATAACAAATAATAGAATTTCTGATTAATTGGTCCAGCTGTTACACCATCTGAAAAACAAAAAAAAAAAACATGATACACATTTTTGGTCATACCACCCAGAAGCACTATTAGTGTAAATCAGTGATTATTATATAATAACTGTTTATTTAATCTTCTTCAGGTGTTTTTGGTGTTGGTTCAGAAGGACTGTCAGTGTTTGTGATGGAGGGAGATTCAGTGACTCTAAACAATGATGTTGAAACAAAACAAAATAAAGAGATTAGATGGTATTTTAATGAAAATATCATTGCTGAAATCAATAGAGATCTCAGTAAGATCTGTACAGATGTTCAGTGTAAGGAGAGATTCAGAGACAGACTGAAGCTGGATCATCAGACTGGATCTCTGACCATCACAAACACCAGAACCACAGACACTGGACTCTATTCACTAAAGATCATCCACAGCAGCAGACACAGCTCACTTCAGGAATTTGGTGTTGCTGTTCATGGTGAGTCATTATGTCTTGTTTGTCTTTAAATCACATCATTTAATGTGTTTAGTTATATCTTTTGCTGCTGACCAACTTAAATGTATTTTGTAAATATAAACAAATCTTTATTTTGAAGTCTGCAACATGCTTGGGACAGAGGAAAAAATAAGTGAAAAGGTTATAGAATAACCAAATAAACGGGAAGTTTTAGCAAGTTTTTTTTTTGCAAGTTTCAGCTCATACATCTTTGGTGTAATCTTGCCTTAACTAAACGCCCCTCAAGAACAACTTAGTGGTCCCTTTTCAAAAAATATTGCTTTCAGTGTGGGAAGAGTATAACTGCAGCCTGGAGATCTCCAAATGGGGGTGGGAGCTCCAAAATAGGTCAACTGGCTTCCTCGTTGATTGACAGAAACATGACACAAACACACTCATTTTTTTCACCCACAATCAACTTGATGTACTCACAAACTCTGTACAAAAGAATCTGGTGAGTTAGACTAGGGAGACATGCAAAATAGTTTAACAGTGGTGCCTCCAGGACAGAACAAAAACTTGAAAAACCACTGAACTAGAAACATGTTTAATTTATAAAGTTTTATTTTGAAATGTAAGTCAGTACCAAATGGCTGAAGCCAGAACCAATGGTGAAACCCCGCCTCATTTTGGAGTTCATTCCCCATTTTGGATATCTCCGGTCTGTAGTTACTTGTCCAGCACATTGTTACAACTTTTTATGTTTTAAAACAAATTCTAAGTAAACTATTTGTATTTCTTAACAAATGTTGTTTCAATTAATGTTTTGCAAGATAAAACCTTATAATTAAGTGGAAAATGACTTTTTAGAATTAGAAGGTTCTATCTGCATTTGGTCTGTTCCCAAAATCCCCATTTCAAAATTTCAGAGGGTTTTGATATTGTACATTTAGAATACATTTAGGGTCTCTGTCATTTTCATGTATGAATTTTTGCTATGTGGAATGCAAAAACTTTAAAGGTCAATATCTGAAAACCACTCAGTATGCAGATAGAACCTTATCATTCCAAGGCAGCAAAAGTATAACAAATTGTCGCCTTAGAATTATACATTTCTATCTGCGTTCTGAGTGGTTAAACACATAATGTCAGACTGAATGTCAAGAAAGAGCATGAAAATTGCTTTTACATTTAAACTTCTTGCATATTTTGTAGTTTGTTGTTTTCAGCAAAAGATCCTCTAGCAGCTTTTGTGTTGTTTGTTTCAGAAGTCCCTGCTGCTGAACGAGATCAAATGAAGCCAAAGTCAGTGAAGGAGGGAGAATCTTTTTTTTTAAATCCTGATCTTGTGTTAAAAAACCCAAATGATCTGATGACGTGGTATTTTAATGACATTCCTATAGCTAAAATCACTGAGGATCATAGTAGGATTTTCACAGATGTTCAGTGTAAAGATGGTGATGAGAGATTCGGAGACAGACTGAAGCTGGATCACCAGACTGGATCTCTGACCATCACAAACACCAGAACCACAGACTCTGGAGTTTATAAACTAAAGATCAGCAGCAGCAGATTCAGCATCATTAGGAGCTTCAGTGTCACTGTCATTGGTGAGTATCATTTAGTGATGATTCTCAGTAAATAACTCCACCTTTAATATCATAGGTCTCTGATCCACTTTATCGTTTTCACTTATTTTACTCTTCTAAATGCAGCAGAAACTTTAGTCTTTTCAAGACAATGCATTTGGCAAAGACCATCAAAGGTTTCTATGTACAGCATGATTTGCAACATAGATCACTGTAGTCAGTCGCACTGCAGCTGAAGTCATTGATAGTTTGATTATAAAGGGAGCACTCTTTGCTCACTTTCTGTACACATTATCTAATCTATTCACAAAAGTTATTTTTTTTTATGCTGTGACCAGTGGCCACATATACACTGCAAAGTTTCAGGAGAGACAACTGTATTTAAATGCAGAGTGAATCTGCCAAAATATCGTTCTACGAGTCACAGCCCAAAAAAAAAAAAAAAAAAAAAAAAAAATTGAATGCGTCAGAATATATCTGTATTAAGTCTTGCAGTTTAATTTTTGGGAACATTATATAAATGTATATAAATAATTACAATTAATTATGATTAATTACAATTATTTATATCAGCTGCCAGTAGTAACTGTAGCAGAACTAATTTTCCATCAACTAATCTGTTTGTCCCATGAACATTCAGTATGATTTTTATATCAACTTTAAGAAATTATATTTTCTTGACCACAGGAAATAACTTTCTTAAAGTACCATTGCATTAGAGCATGTAGCTCGAATCGGAATCGTAAAGGGACATTAATTTGCAAGGCAGAATTAGAATCAACACTTATGTAATTTGTGCACAAGAGTTTTATTAACGAAGGACTGACGCATAACTA
>NW_026127674.1:0-18437 GCF_022985175.1 Labeo rohita
GAAAATAAACAATGTGTCACCCGCAAAAAGAAGAAATGCACTTACCTTTAATGAGGACTACCTTTGAACTCATGAGAAAGTTTAAACACGTAATATCTATGTGCGTCTCTCAAAACAGCGTGCATACCAAACGCTCATTCTTTGCATACGTTTACTTCAATCAAATCGACATCATACCGAATTTTAATCAAACAAATTTCATCCTGTTATAATGCAATTTGGCTTTAGGACGAGCCCCCATTTGTTACGATCTCTTTTCCAAACCGCAACAAAATAAGGGAGTCACCACACACCACAGCCAGTTATTACGTGAATTTATTCCAGTATCAAGTATATCAACATAAAAAAAAGTGAGTATAAACAGTAATCAGCCTATCGGCCGGTAAACGTGTAATAATTATGACAACAGTCCAATCAGACAGTCTGTAAAACCACCAGAAGCGACAGCCCTCGCGAAGAAGACGGGCCCAAAGGCGGCGGTGATCTCCCAAATTCCTCACATCTCGTTCGTTCTCCGGTAGCCTCGAGTAATCCAGAGGAAACGACGACCCAAACCCAGCCAACGATCGCACCTCGCCATTTCTGTTCCAGTCTTTACAAAGCACTATGATTGGATTCAGGTGTGTGCCTGCTCCCGTCAGCCAATCCCCTGCAACTCCGAAATCACCAGTTATTCACTGGAACCGTCACATTGTCTTTAAGCATAACGGATACATCGCCGCAATCTACAACGCGCCCGTCACTCAGTTCTGGGCAGCCGCAGCGTTGTGGGTGGGCCTACTGGGCCTGGGCCCACCCACTTGCGCTTGGGCCCACCCTGAGTAACTGCCAGATACACACACACACACACACACACATATACATATATATATATATATATATATATAAATATATATATAACATTGTCGTGAGAATTTTGTCCAGTCACAACAGGACAATTTACGTTAACCAATACATTCATTTTGTTCAAGTACGTCATCGACGTCAAGTGTAGATGATATGGCACAACAGCCATCAATTTATAAATATCTTAAGAAAATTACTAAGGAGCGATCAGAGTCTTCCTCGCTCTGTGACCGGTCATCGCAGGCAGGCCCGGTTCTACGGGGGTGCTTGAGGGTGCTAAGCACCCCCAAACAAAAGCAAAAGCACCCTCAGATAAAATTATTAATAGCGTATTAATTTTTAAATTAATGAACACGCAGACAGATGCACACACATACATAAATTCGCCAAATTAATACGTACACACAAGCTTATAAATACACAAGCTGAATTGTTAAAAGCGCACCTCGGGTCATGTGACACGAACCAACCAATCAGCTTCATCCTTTATAGAAACAACATTGAAAACTCAGCCAAGACGGTGAAACAGCTGATCATAGCTGTACAGGGATAGACATTTTTAAAATACATTTTGTAGCAGGGCAGTGCTAGAAAGCCATTTATCATTTGCTGAAACTAACTTGTCTTCATGGAGAGCGTAGGCCATGGTTGCCTAGTAACGACAGACGCCATGGGAGCGTAACTTAGCGCTTTGGAAAGAACGCGTTTTTAGGCGCGACATGTGAACTGCTCCTAGATGAGCATGCAGTAATAACCTTCACATTGTATTCTTGATGTTAGATGGCATTTGTTGAAACTACAATTACGATACTAGTGTAGACGATTTATATTACTCAGTCCTATTTGGTGGTACCGTTTTCATACAGTTCCATGCATATTTTTTGTGAGCACCCTCACAATTTTCAGAAGCACCCTCAGTGATTTGGTTCTGGAACCGGGCCTGATCGCAGGGGTCTGCACCACCGCCTCCTAAAACTAGCTACTCTGTTCGATATGCAGGTTTTGGTTATTAGCCTGTTTTTTCCTTATTCTAAATGCTTGAAGTCCGTTATATGATTTAAATATGAATGTACTTCACCTGTGTTTTAACAATGTGGTATCCCACAATAGTTAAGTTTTTCACGCATGCTATTTAACTTTGAACATTCATTCCATTCAAAATTGTTCATGTTAGTTTCATTCAGCGCTATACAGCGAATAAATTTTTTTTTCATGATCAAAAGAAGCAGATAGACGATTAATCATAACCTGCCTCTTAACATGTTCGGAGCGTTTAAAATGCAAATTCATTCACTGTCTCATCTGATTGTTTTAATTGCGTTTTGTACAGAAAGCTGGAAAAAAAATAAAAAACGTTGAGAAGTGGATCTGAAATTTTCTTCCTGTTTCATTTTATTCCGGTAAAGAATAACCTGTTCCGAATGGAACGGTCAGGGAATTAACAGTGCGTGCGCCGCTGCTGTAAATGGAGTTTATCAAATATTCTCTATCGCTCTGCCCGCAATATTCACAATCCAAAGATAGGGAAAAGGAGTTTAACTTTGGTATAGTTTGTGTATACCTGCTTGTTATATACATTTTATATTGAACATATTGACTCCTTAAATGAAGGCCCACCCAAAATTACTACGGCCCATCCAAAGATTAAATCCTGGCGCCGCGCCTGGTTCTGGGCCTAATAATATTTTAACAAGGTTCACATCATTACCTGCAATGATCTGGCTTCTCAGCTGGTGAGAGATTGCAGCAAACGGTGGAAAGAACGGAGCGCCGGTGGATAAAGGAACTGCACTTCCCATCAATTTTCGCGGGAGTGTCGCCGGAATGACGTCATCGACCTGTTACTCGGTGCCGGGTAGTTGTCATAGAGGTAGTTGTAGAGTGGTTGACGCAGTGCTCGAAGAAGCCGGTCCGGAGAATAGAAGATTTTCCGAATTCCTTGATGTTGACCCAGACTCCAAAGCCTGGATCCTGGAGTTCATGGCGGTGATCGAGGACTGAATACTTGATAAAGCTGACAAAACTGGGTCGTTGTTCTGGATCGTGGAATGGCTTGATCGGGCTGAACTGGAAGAACCACATGCCCGCTTGGGTGCACCAGTGACAGAAGCTGGCTCGAGGTTTTTTCTTTTCTGCATGTTTTTCTTGCCGGCTGAAGGAGGCGGTGGTGGAGAGTGGGGAGCCGGGACATCGATGTTCTCGCAAAGCAAGTTAAACAGCTCTTCATGAGTAGCTCTGGTTGGAACTGATATATGGCTCTTGAACAGTACCTCCAATATATTTTTGGCAGAGGCCAATCACTGATGCTGGGAGAAAAGGAGGCTTTGCTTGCCAGACGAGTGCTCCGACGGACAGCAACATTCTCGTCAATAATAGCTTCCCCTGTTTGGGTTTGTTGTTGTTGAGATTCCTCGACTGATTTGATCCACGGGTTTTCGTCATTGGCATTAGAAGACATGATCGCTAAGTGGGTAAGTAATGTCAAAAACGCTAACTTTCATGGTATGGCAACATGAGATTTGTAAGCAGCAAAACAAGCAGATGAAAGCAGTGTTTAAATAAGGCGCCCTGTTTGTGATTTGCCAATAGAGAGCTTGGGTGTCTGATCAGCTGATGGGGGCCGGGTTTGATTTTCCAGTCAGCTAACAGCAGAGCTTGACTACGAGACCTGCCTGAACTAACGCAGAATGCTTAATTTATACCTGCTATAAACCACATTTACAATATACGAGTGGATCTAAAATCAAACACATTTACTGTACAAAATAATGAAGAGCATACATTTCTTTAAAAGTATGCCAAAACAACGTAAAACAAAGCACATTAATATTAATTGACATAATAAACAGACAGAACTGAATTATTGTTAAGTTGTTGCATTAATTTAAGCATGCCTAAAGTATTGTTATTATTTCTATTATTATTATTTTTCAAATAAAGTTATCAGGTGTTTGAAGCTTTTAGTGAATTTTAGATTTGTGTGTGTTTGTGTGTTCACTTAGCAACACTCCCCAGTTATTGTTTACTGTCACATAAATTTGTGTACAAATATGCGTGGTAAAAAGGGTGTCTCAAACTAAATTAAAACTATGAACAGATATTTCTGCTGTTATTTTGACATAAATTGATTTCAGACTTTTTGTTGACAATCTATTCAGTTTAACCACAATGAAGTTTCAAGAACAGCATGTTCTTGATTAAAAAAAGTTGTTGAAGGGGGGAAAAAAGTAAGGGTAATGCTCTGAAGTTATTCATTATACTCATTTACGAATGTGACTTACTGCAAAAAGTGGTTGCTCTGTTGACCAATGTTTGCCAACAATCATGTTACAGTTATTAAATGTAAATAAACTAAACAAATACTATAAATGCACTGTTTTTAACTCTTGGTTATTCTTTTGTATGTATGTATTTATTTATTTAAGTATTTTGGTGACACTTACAATAAGGTTTCATTTGTAACACAAACAAAAATAATTCTAAAGCTTTTATTAATCTCAGTTAATGTTAATTCCAACATTTGCTAATACATTATTTTAAATTCCAAAGCTGTATAATATTATTTAAAGAATTTGAGCTAACATGAACTCATGAATGTACCAAATGTACTGCTTATGGTTAGCCTACTTAATGCAAGAACTAATGTTAACTAATGGGACCTTATTGTTACCAGTGTAACCAATATTTTTTTATCCTTTTATAGATGTAATATAACAATACGTTGGCGGAACAGTCACAATATTGTACCAGTTCAAGGTCTTTGGAAATTTAGGAAAGATACCCTGCAGCCAGTAACTAGGTTATTTTCATATGTGGATAAAGCAGCAATTGTTCCCTAACACTTTCTCATCTTTTATTTCCTGCTACTGTAAACAACTTCCCTTTATTATTTCCTCTTAGGAAAATCCCCCGATATTTTCCCAGTCCATCAGTAGTCTGCAGTCTGCATTTGACCCTCAGCAACAAAATCTAAATCCTTCCAAATCTGTCACATGAAGCCATAAAAAAAAAACCTAACTGCTCCACACTAAACTATAAACAAGAGGATGAGTGGAAAACTTTTTCCCTGCATCCTTTTTATAAAAACTGCAGGTGGAAAAATGTTACAACAACAACAAAAAAAAGAAAAAAAAAAACTGCACCCCCTATGGACAATGTATGTACAAATATGTAAATAAATAAATGTATTTACAAGTATGTAGCATGCAAATAAAAACATTTATTTTTAAAGGGTTCAATCTTTAATCAATGACACAAAGGCCCTTGAAATTTTTAAGAATGATAAATGATGTTAAGGAATTTATATTGAATGAATATTTTCTAGCTTAAGTGACACTGGAGAAAATAATTGGCTAAATTAATGCATTTAAATTATTACATTTATTATTCATAATACATTACATTACATTAGCACTGGATCAACAACTAAACACACTTAAACACATCTGTGTCCTCAGAAAACATATTGACTCTAAAACCTTTTTTTTTTTTTTAAATATCAGCTGATACATGATACATGCAAGATGAAAACAATGACTACATTATTTCTAGGGTTTTATCTAGGGATGTTTTGCATATACAGTACTTGGCAAAAGTCTTAGGCCACTAGTATTTTCATCAGCTAAAAAATGGTTTAAAGTCAGTTAAAGTTGGTCTTTTGCTGTAGTGTGTCAGTAGGAAATATCAGATTACATTTCCAAACATTTATTTTGCCATTAATTGTAATAATCCAGTGAGATTTTTGTTTGCACAAGCAGTCTGACAACAGCGAGTGCTCTGCACAGAGATCTGATCTCATCATCATCCAGTCTGTCTGGAATGACATGAAGAAACAGAACAAACTCAGATAGACTAAATCCAGAAGAACTGTGACAAAGTCTCCAGGATGCTTCAAGAAACCTACCTGCAAAGCTGCAGCACTGTTAAAAGTTTTAGGCACTTGTGTAAAAATGCTGTAAAATGAGGATGCTGTCATAAATAGATTTCCTTTATCAATTACCTTCTATTAACTACATGAAATTAACATTTGGTGCGACCATTCTTTGCGTTTACAGCAGCTTTTGCCCTAGGTGCACTTGCGCAAAATTTTTCAGGTAGCTTTGCAGGTAGGTCTCTTGAAGCATCTTGGAGACGTTGCCACAGTTCTTTTGGATTTACTCTGTTTTAGTTTGTTCTGTGTCTTCATGTCATTCCAGGAAGACTGGATGATGATGAGATCAGATCAGTGTGGAGCACTGGCTGTTATCAGACTCCTTGTGCAAACAAAAATCTCACTAGATTATTACAATTGATGGCAAACAGAATGTGTGGAAATGTAAACCGATATTTTTTACTGACACACTACAGCAAAAGATAGAAATAACTTACATTAAACCATTTTTTAGCTGGTGAAAATACTAGTGGCCTAAAACTTTTGCACAGTACTGTATTTTTTTTTCATATGGTAAAAATAAATAACGAGAGATCCATAACTGGATATGATGAAGGACATTTTTTTTTCAAATAAATTTATCAGGTGTTTGAAGCTTTTAGTGAATTTTAGATTTGTGTGTGTTTGTGTGTTCACTTAGCAACACTCCCCAGTTATTGTTTACTGTCACATAAATTTGTGTACAAATATGCGTGGTGTAACAATCCCGACCTCTGTGGTTCCCCCCGATCGCCACCAGAGGTCATCATCACCAGAATTCTAGTTTCACTCCATTTCCCATAACCCCGTACCTGACTCTGACCCCATGGACTATCACTTCCTGTTCCTCTCCCATAAATACTTCCGCGTTCCACACCACCTTGCGAAGTCTTGTTTTGCCCCGGCTAGCATTACTGAGCGTTTACTACTGTGTTGGATTATTGTGGACTGACTCTGGACTGCCTTATTGTTGTTTGAACCCTGCTGCCTGCCTTTTGAACTCCTCGCCTTGTTTACGGACTATTGTGTACACTGTCTGCTGCCTGCCCTGACCCATCGCCTGTTTACCGACTCTGAGTTTTGTCTAGCCTCTGCTTGCTCTGTTACTTTGTGTACCGACTCTGCCTGTTTGACCCTGCTTTCTATTAAACGCTGCAAATGGATCCCAACTCTGTTGACCCCTCATTACAGAAGACTTCGCCGCCTATCGATCCAGCAGCAGTATACAGATTAACTTCGGAGGTCTCAGCCCAAGCCAATGTACTAGCGGCTCACCAACAGCAACTCGCATGTCTCACAGCCCTTACGGAGGAGATGGTGAAGACTCTACACTCACTACAATTACCCACAGCTGAGGCTGCCCAGTCACCAGTAGCGATGGCAGCTCAACCTCCATCGTCTACCCCACCTGTTGCCAGCCCTCGCCTGGCCTACCCGGACAAGTTTGACGGCACTCCCGCTAAATGTAAGGGTTTCCTCCTCCAATGCTCACTGTTTGTTACGCAGTAGCCCGCGCTATATCCTACAGAAGAGAGCCGCATTGCGTTTGTTTGCTCATTGCTAACCGGTAAAGCTTTGGACTGGGCTACTGCTGTGTGGGATCTTAACCGCCCCACGTTCCCCTCCTTCGAAGCGTTTCTCCGTTGTTTTAAAGAGGTCTTCGATTACCCCGAAGGAGGAGACAGTGCGGGAGAACGAATTCTGACGCTGCGTCAGGGAAAAACTACCGCCGCTGAATTCGATCTCACGTTCCGCACGCTAGCCACACAGACCGGTTGGCCGGATGATCCGCTGAAGCTACATTTCCGAAAGGGTTTGAATCACGATCTACAGGCTGAGCTAGCTTGCCGTGATGAAGGAAAGACCCTGGATGAATTGATTAATCTAGCTATCCGTATTGATAACCTCATGCGCTCAAGGAAATCCAATAAAGACACACCGCTCCAGCTACCCATTCCTTCATCCGCGCCAGAACATGAGGCCATGCAAATAGCTCACACACGACTCTCTGCTGAAGAAAGAGATTGACGCCATCAGCTCAGCCTCTGCCTTTACTGCGGCAAACCAGGCCATATTAAAACCTCCTGTTCATCCAGACCCATGCAGCGCACGGTGAGTCATTACTCTAATTCACTTCATACTGTTAAAGCTCCCGTAAACATCGTCTTTTTGGATAAGCAGATTAACACAACCGCTTTAATAGACTGCAGCAGGCAATTTTATGGATTTTGATTTTGCAAGAGCTCAGGGTTTCTCACTTATACCGTGTACATCTCCCCTGTCAGTGGCAGCGCTAGACGGAAGACCACTGGGTCCCGGTCGGGTCACCTACACCACTAACGACCTCCATCGGCGCTCTTCATACGGAAACTATTCGCTTCTTTCTCATTCAAGCCCCCTGCAACCCTGTCATCTTAGGACTTCCCTGGCTTCAACAACATGAACCCCAGATCTCCTGGACGGAGGGACAAATCACACAGTGGTCAGATCGATGTTTCACACAATGTTTCCCGACGCTCAAATCCAGGGTGCTAGAGGTGGCCTCAGTCGAGATGGACTCCCCGATTGCTGACAACATCCCTCCTGATTATCATGACCTGGCCGAGGCCTTCAGCAAGTCACAAGCCACCCAACTACCTCCACATCGACCTTCAGATTGTGCCATCGAATTACTCCCTGGAACCACACCCCCCAAGGGCAGGATTTTCCCACTCTCTGAACCAGAAACAGATGCCATGAAAGTTTACATCGAGGAAGAACTTGTCAAGGGATTCATAGTGCCCTCTACCTCGCCTGCTTCAGCTGGGTTCTTTTTTGTTAAAAAGAAGGATGGCAATCTTCGTCCCTGCATTGACTTCAGAGGCCTGAATGACATCACTGTGAAGTACCCCTATCCACTGCCTCTCGTGCCACCAGCCCTAGAACAACTCCGCTCAGCCAGGTACTTCATGAAGCTTGATCTTCGCAATGCATACAATCTAATTCGCATCAGGGAGGGGGACGAGTGGAAGACCGCCTTTTCTACCACAACTGGACACTATGAATATCGGGTTATGCCCTTCGGGCTGGTCAATAGCCCGTCTGTATTTCAGTCCTTCATAAATGATGTTTTCCGTGACATGCTGGGCAGATGGGTCATCATCTACATGGACGATATTCTTGTCTACTCTGAAACGCTAAAAGCTCACATCTCTCACGTCAGGAGGGTGCTACAACGCTTAATCTCCCACCGACTATATGCCAAGGCCGAAAAATGTGAGCTTCATCAGACCGCAACCTCTTTTCTGGGTTACGTGGTGAGTCCAGATGGGGTGGCTATGGATGACAATAAGGTGCAGGCAGTTCTGAGATGGCCTCGGCCAACCAACATCAAGGAGTTACAACGATTTCTAGGAATCGCTAACTTCTACAGGCGGTTCATCAGAAACTTCAGCTCCATCGCGGCCCCACTGACATCTATGGTAAAGAAGGGAGGAAACCGGTTGTCTTGGCCCCTGGCTGCCATCAAGGCCTTTGAACTCCTTAAGGAACACTTCACTACTGCCCCCATTCTTCACCATCCAGATCCTGAACGAGAGTTTGTTGTCGAAATTGATGCATCGAACACAGGAATCGGGGCTGTGTTGTCCCAGCGTCATGGCAATCCTCCCAAGCTCTTTCCGTGTGCTTTCTACTCACGCAAATTAACCCAGGCCGAACAAAACTACGATGTTGGCAATCGTGAATTGCTTGCCATGAAGGCAGCTCTGGAGGAGTGGCGCCACTGGCTTGAGGGGGCCAAACTATCCTTCGTCATACTCACCGACCATCACAACCTTGAGTATCTCCGTTCTGCCAAGAGGCTCAACCACAGACAAGCTAGATGGGCGCTTTTCTTCACTCGTTTTGACTTCACTGTAACCTATCGTCCCGGGTCCAAGAACACCAAGGCTGATGCCTTATCACGTCAGTTTGAGGCCGATTATCAACCACTCAGTCCAGATCCCATCTTACCCCCCACACTCATAGTCGCTCCCGTTCAATGGGACATCATGACCGAGCTAACTGAGATTCAAGATACCAATCCTCCACCGGCAGACTGATCACCAGATAAGGTTCATGTTCCACAACCCTTAAGAGAGCGCGTTCTACAACTTGTCCACAACAACCCTAGTTCTGGCCATCCTGGTATCTCTGCTACGCTACAACTCTTCTCCAACAAGTTTTGGTGGCCATCAATCCGTTCTGACACCACCAATTTCATAAAGAACTGTGAGGTGTGCTGCTCCACCAAATCCCCCAAACAACTTCCAGCAGGTCTGTTACAACCCTTACCCATTCCACAAAGACCCTGGTCACACATCGCCATAGACTTTGTCACTGATTTACCTCCTTCAGAAGGACACACAACCATTCTGACAGTTGTAGACCGCTTCTCCAAGTCATGCCGTCTGATTCCTCTGTCCAAGTTACCCTCTGCTTTTGAGACCGCTGAGATCCTTTGCAATTATGTCTTCAGGTTCTACGGGCTCCCAAACGACATAGTCTCTGACAGGGGTCCTCAGTTTACCTCACGCCTATGGTCTGCCTTCTTCAAGTGTCTCAACGTTAACGTAAGCCTCTCTTCAGGATATCATCCGGAATCAAATGGTCAGACTGAACGCCTCAACCAGGAAATCACACGCTTAAGGTCCTACTGCCACCGCAACCAAACTGATTGGAGCAAGTTTCTTTTCTGGGCCGAGTATGCACAGAATTCTATCCGCAAACCATCCACCGGGCTCACTCCCTTCCAATGTGTGCTAGGATTCCAACCGCCACTCTTTCCTTGGTCAGGAGATCCCTCAGACTCACCAGCCGTTAACACTTGGCTACAGAGAAGCGAGGCTACGTGGAACTCGGCACACACACATCTGCAACATGCTGTACGAAGACAAAAAAGATTCGCTGATCTCCGCCGTCGTCCCGGTCCAGAGTTCGCCCCGGGATCATGGGTTTGGCTCTCCACAAGGGACCTGCGCCTAAGACTCCCCTGCCGCAAGCTCAGTCCCAGGTACGTGGGTCCATTTAAGGTTTTAAGACAAATCACTCCTGTTTCTTACCGTTTGGCTCTTCCACCTCAATACCGTATCTCACCCACTTTTCATGTGTCTCTGCTCAAGGCTGCTGGTGCTCCGAGAGGGGTGGACAACCTAGATGAGGACCGGGTTCAGGGACCCCCTCCGCTGGTCATCGACGGTGAGGAGGCGTATCGGGTCCATGAGATCCTCAACTCCCGACGCCAGGGCGGAGTGCTGCAGTACCTTGTGGACTGGAAGGGGTATGACCCGGAGGAGAGGTCGTGGGTCAGTGCTAAAGACATTCTGGACCCCTCACTGACCGCTGAATTTCACTTGAATCATCCGGATAGGCCTGCCCCTCGCCCTCGTGGAAGACCCCGGCGTCATCAGCCTCCTCACATCAGGAGCCGTTCGCAGGGAGGGGGCTCTATAACAATCCCGACCTCTGTGGTTCCCCCCGATCGCCACCAGAGGTCATCATCACCGGAATTCTAGTTTCACTCCATTTCCCATAACCCCGTACCTGACTCTGACCCCATGGACTATCACTTCCTGTTCCTCTCCCATAAATACTTCTGCGTTCCACACCACCGTTGCGAAGTCTTGTTTTGCCCCGGCTAGCATTACTGAGCGTTTACTACTGTGTTGGATTATTGTGGACTGACTCTGGACTGCCTTATCGTTGTTTGAACCCTGCTGCCTGCCTTTTGAACTCCTCGCCTTGTTTACGGACTATTGTGTACACTGTCTGCTGCCTGCCCTGACCCATCGCCTGTTTACCGACTCTGAGTTTTGTCTAGCCTCTGCTTGCTCTGTTATCTTTTATTTCCTGCTACTGTAAACAATTTCCCTTTATTATTTCCTCTTAGGATAATCCCCTGATATTTTCCCAGTCCATCAGTAGTCTGCAGTCTGCATTTGACCCTCAGCAACAAAATCTAAATTAGAGGTCGACCGATATTGGGATTTTACTGATATCGATAACTAGGTTGGACCACACTGGCCGATACCGATTAATCGACGATAGTTTTTAAAAAAAGGATACTGAACGGAAAATAAATAGTGCTCCACTAAAAAAAAAAAAAAAAAGTAGCCTACTGAACCATACTTTGTAAATGAATACAAATATTAATATTAATTATACATTGATCATTACAGTTAGTTCATTGTTCATTAATGTTA
Organism: Labeo rohita; assembly: GCF_022985175.1. NCBI lineage: Eukaryota > Metazoa > Chordata > Actinopteri > Cypriniformes > Cyprinidae > Labeo > Labeo rohita. The sequence continues at coordinate 11,977 of NW_026127674.1, forward strand.
ACAAAAGCAACAAATTTTTTTTAAAATACATCAGTGAATGCTGAAATTAACACACTCTAACAAGGAACAATACTTCTATTCTACAGCTTTTATCAATCTTAATGTTACAAATGGACTCATATTGTAAAGTGCTACCATTACATCAACACTCAAGCTAAAGATGGTCATCTTTAAATATCTACACAAAGGCCACAGTACTGAAATTGCATACATATGGATATTGTGTACTTTCACAATTTAACTGCTTCTATTCTAGAACATTTGTGGTTATCTAATCAAAATATAAAATATGTTAGTCACACAACGGGCAAAAGTACAGCATGGCGTCTAGAAGAACTCGCAGCTATCCGGTATCACACACACTGGACACGTCGCACTCAATTCAAGCGGCGGTTTACAAGACTTTGATCTGATTTGATCATCAAATGGGCAAAAGTATACTGCTGTCATTTCTCTACTAATGCAGCATCTAGTCAACAAATTCATCGCTTAGTAATGACATGAAAACATGCACTACAGTACACACCGTTTCGTTGTCGATGTTTTAAATCCGCCTTTGAAGTGTCCCGCTCTGTGCAGTGCGCAGTGTCACGCGTCTAAACAAACAGCACGTGCTGTCAGTGATTTCCGCCACTAGAGGCCGCTCTTGTGCTGAATAACAAAGACTATAGGGACTTTGCTGTATAATGACGACATTCTCAGCCGCTCCAGCAACGGACGCAACCTGGAAAAAACTATCGGCATGGATTTTTGCCGATAACCGATAGTTCCGCCAATCAACTATCGGTGCCGATTAATCGGCAAAACCGATACATCGGTCGACCTCTAATCTAAATCCTTCCAAATCTGTCACATGAAGCCATAAGAGAGAAAAAAAAAAAAACTTAACTGTTCCACACTAAACTATAAACAAGAAGATAAATGAAAAACTTTTTCCCTGCATCCTTTTTATAAAAACTGCAGGTGGAAAAATGTTACAACAACAACCAAAAAAGAAAAAAATCTGCACTCCCTATGGACAATGTATGTACAAATATGTAAATAAATAAATGTATTTACAAGTATGTAGCATGTAAATAAAAAACATTTATTTTTAAAGGGTTCAATCTTTAATCAATGACACAAAGGCCCTTGAAATTTTTAAGAATGATAAATGATATTAAGGAATTTATATTAAATGAATATTTTCTAGCTTAAGTGACACTGGAGAAAATAATTGGCTAAATTAATGCATTTAAATTATTACATTTATTATTCATAATACATTACATTACATTAGCACTGGATCAACAACTAAACACACTTAAACACATCTGTGTCCTCAGAAAACATATTGACTCTAAAACCTTTTTTTTTAAATATCAGCTGATACATGATACATGCAAGATTAAAACAATGACTACATTATTTCTAGGGTTTTATCTAGGGATGTTTTGCATATACAGTACTGTGCAAAAGTCTTAGGCCACTAGTATTTTCATCAGCTAAAAAATGGATTAAAGTCAGTTAAAGTTGGTCTTTTGCTGTAGTGTTAGTAGGAAATATCAGATTACATTTCCAAACATTTATTTTGCCATTAATTGTAATAATCCAGTGAGATTTTTGTTTGCACAAGCAGTCTGACAACAGCGAGTGCTCTGCACAGAGATCTGATCTCATCATCATCCAGTCTGTCTGGAATGACATGAAGAAACAGAACAAACTCAGACAGACTAAATCCAGAAGAACTGTGACAAAGTCTCCAGGATGCTTCAAGAAACCTACCTGCAAAGCTGCAGCACTGTTAAAAGTTTTAGGCACTTGTGTAAAAATGCTGTAAAATGGAGATGCTGTCATAAATAGATTTCCTTTATCAATTACCTTCTATTAACTACATGAAATCAACATTTGGTGCGACCATTCTTTGCGTTTACAGCAGCTTTTGCCCTAGGTGCACTTGCGCAAAATTTTTCAGGTAGCTTTGCAGGTAGGTCTCTTGAAGCATCTTGGAGAAATGATTACGTTTCCTTGGTTATAGAAGGCTATAAGTAAACCAAATTTTAGAATTTTATATGTACTTTCATATTATGTAAATTTACCAGCATTTGCACTGACAGAAGAAACACACCTAATCATGATTACTAGAGATGTGTACTAGAACTACAAGAACAAAATATTAGATATCTTACATCGTATCTAGTGATGTTCTCTCATTATTTATTTTCACCCCAGAAAAAAAAAGCAAAACAACCCTAGATACAACACTAGAAACAATGCAGTCATAATTTCCGTCTTGCACAACATGTATCAGTTGATGTTTAAAAAAGTTTTAGTGACAATGGACCTTTTCCTGGCATCCAGGGGGAAGGGCCAGAAAATGGCCCAGACTGATAGAAGTATGGTAGTGAACACTGGTTCCTCTTGATGAACAACTTTTACTTGTGGTGTGTCTCTATCCTTGACTTTATCCTTGCCCCTTCTTTGTATCAGATTTAATATGTCAAAGAAACATCCTGGGTGTTTCGGGTCTTTGAACATCATACACACTCAAGCAGGTAAGCCAGTCAGGGTTGATCAGACCCTTGCTTGTGCCCTAGCAGCAGTGGCCCATGGATCACTCGTCTTAAGCCACATCTATCTGGAGGCCCAGATTTGATGGGTTCACAATGTGTTTTCCAGCTAGCCCTTCTGCACTTCTCCACCAACTCCTGATACTTGGACCACTTCCATTCATTTGAAAGTCATCCACATCTAGTCTCAACGCAGTTTCCATAGGATTCATAGGATCCATAGGATCAATTACTCAAAGATAAATCTAAGAGTGGGAGATGCATACCTGACCGCAGAGAGACACACAGAAGCATGTGAGAGATTTGGAGGCAAAGCTCCAGAGACTCTCACACACAGTGTGGGGGTTCTTCTGAATACAGAATCCCCCCGCAGTGTTTTGTCACTTTGCTTATATACCCAGACCAAAACAAACAAATCTTCCAATCAGTTGTAAAAACATAAAAACTTTTTGGTTTGCCAGGAGATCTCATGACCCAGGGTCACACCTGGCTGGAGATTCTCACCCGACCCTAAAGGGAAAACACACCCCTCAGCAGCAAAACACAATTCTACAAAAGTGTTCAGTCTTCCTCATATTATAAGTGACTGCTGTGAAATTGAGACCATTTTACCAATCGCACTGAGACCTTTAGAACAATACCAAAAATGAAAGGGAAAATTCAACATATTCACAATATGTAACACATGTAGTATATTCATGTAGTATTCTTAGTGACTTTCAGTGGAATCTTTTGGGGGAAAAGTGTGAGATGCTGGGAGAGGAGAGGGAGGAAGGGGGTTGTAAAGGAGCAATAGGGTGGTGTTGTTTGCCCTCTTTGAAGATCTCTTCTCCAGATTAGTTTTATTGTTTTGTTGCATGGCATCTGTTTTTGTCAGAGTTCCTGGACTTTAAATTCATGAGGAAATACTTTCACATCTTACAATAGATGGACAGTAGACATTTGCCAAATCCAAAACATTGCAGTTGCAAACCACAGTAATAGTCCAAACAATCAAATACAACAGACAGTCAGACAACATTAAACCATAACGGTTTAAGAAGAAACTGATAATGAACAATAATATTGGTTAAACCGATAGGTTTTGAGTTTAGACTTAAACTTGTGAAGTGTGATTATTGATTGAAGACACAGGGGCAATGAGTTCCAAAGTTTAGGAGAAAGATCATAACAGAGAAAGATCTCCCTCCCATAGATGAAAGGCGAGATCTAGGAACACAAAGAAGTTCCTCTCCAGAAGATCGAAGTAGATGAGAAGGAATATATGGAGAAAGTAGGTCAGAGAGATAAGTAGGTGCAAGACCATGGAGTGACTTAAAGGTAAGCAGAAGAATTTTATAAGTGATACGAAAAGAAACATGAAGCCAGGGGAGGTTAAAATGAACAGAAGTGATATGAACAGACCGTTTGGTATACGTGAACATTCTTGCAGCAGAATTTTGGATACGCTGCAAATGGGAGAGGAAGTAGGGTCTTATCTAGTCAGTTTTAAAACAAATTGACAATTTATATACTTTTTAACCTCAAACGCTCGTCTTGTCTAAGTCTGCATGACCTCTGTTTTTTTTCCTGTTCAATACGTTCAAGACAGTTAGGGTATGTCAAAAAACTCCCATCTCGTTTTCTTCCCCAACTTTAAAATTGTCCTACATCACTGCAGAAGTACGAACCCAGTGTTTGCAAAGTGAACATACAAAGAAGATCAAACACCCTTTACAAAAAATGGTAAAACAGCGATGTATTATACATAACTGTATTGACCCGGATTACACAGACTACGCATGCCCATTGCAGCGACGAGACAAGACGAGCGTTTGAGGTTAAAAAGAATAGAAATCGTTTTGCTAGACAAGACCCTTCTTCCTTGGCTGGGATCGTTTGTAGCCCTTTGAAGCTGTATTTTAACTGCATTTTGGAAGTTAAAACTTCAATGGGGCACCATTGAAGTCCACTAAATCAAAATCAAATCAAATCACCTTTATTTATATACTGCCTTTAACAATACAGAATTGTGACAAGGCGGCTGTACAGTATTAAATAGGAAATAGTACATCAACAATGCAAAAGGCAACAGTAAACACTCAATTTTCAGGTAAAGGTAGTTAATCAAATACAACAAAATAAAATACAATATTGTGTGAAAATAAAGTGTCCCCAACTAAGCAAGCCAGAGGCGACAGCGGCAAGGAACCAAAACTCCATCGGTGACAAATGGAGAAAAAAAACCTTGGGAGAAACCAGGCTCAGTCAGGGGGCCAGTTCTCCTCTGGCCAGACACAGAGGACTCGCCAGGTCCCGTGGTCCTGTGCCGATAGCCGTCTAGGTGACGAGGTCTTCACTGGGGATCCGTCTCTGGGGCTCATCTAGTCGATGTGGTCTCCGATGACATTCAGTGCTGTAGAGGTCGTCTCTAGGTGCTGATCCACCGTCTGGGCTGGGTACGGACTGGATCCAGAGGACTGCAATGACCATCTGATCTGGATACGGACTGGATCTGGTGGTTAAGGTGACCTCGGCATAAGAAAGAAACAGACTAATATTAGCATAGATGCCATTCTTCTGACGATGCACTGAGTACATCGGGTGTTATGGGAAGTGTTCCCGGTTCCGGATGACCTAATTAGTGCAGCCTAACAATCCTTTATCGGATTTGAATAATAGAAATGTGTTAATGTGTTATGTGTAAGCAAGGTTAAAGAGATGGGTCTTTAATCTAGATTTAAACTGACAGAGTGTGTCTGCGTCCCGAACAGTCTTGGGTAGATTGTTCCAAAGTTTGGGTGCTAAATAAGAAAATGATCTGCCGCCCATGGTTGATTTGAATATTCTAGGTATTATCAAATTGCCAGAGTTTTGAGAACGCAGCGGACGTGAGGGACTATAATGCGATAAGAGCTCGCTCAGGTACTGAGGAGCTAAACCATTCAGGGCTTTATAAGTAATTAGCAAGATTTTAAAATCTATACGATGTTTAATAGGGAGCCAGTGCAGTGTTGACAGAACCGGGCTAATATGATCATACTTTTTGGTTCTAGTAAGAACTCTAGCTGCTGCATTTTGGACCAGCTGGAGTTTGTTTATTAAGCGAGCAGAACAACCACCCAATAAAGCATTACAATAATCTAATCTTGAGGTCATAAACGCATGAATTAATGTTTCAGCATTTGACATTGAGAGCATAGGTTGTAATTTAGATATATTTTTGAGATGGAAAAATGCAGTTTTGCAAATACTAGAGATGTGGTTTTCAAAGGAAAGATTGCCATCAAATAGCACACCTAGGTACCTAACTGATGACAAAGAACTGACAGAGCAGCCATCAAGTATTAGACAGTGTTTTAGGTTATTACACGCTGAGGTTTTAGGTCCAATAATTAACACCTCTGTTTTTTCAGAATTTAGCAATAAGAAATTACTTGTCATCCAATTTTTTAACTCAACTACACAATCAGTTAGTTTATCAAATTGGTATGTTTCGCCGGGCCGCGAACAAATATAGAGCTGAGTATCATCAGCATAACAGTGAAAGCTAACACCATATTTCCTGATGATATCACCCAAGGGTAACATGTAAAGCGTAAAAAGTAATGGCCCTAGTACTGAGCCTTGCGGTACTCCATACTGCACTTGTGATCGATATGATACCTCTTCATTTACTGCCATGAACTGACTCTTGTCTCAAGTCTAGTTATACCTTAAAAGTTACCAGTACACAGTACAAAAAACAAAAAACAAAAAAACCAACAACAACAACAAAAAAAAAAAACAAGATTTGGTAAAAAAGGTAAATTAAGCAAATAAAAGATTACTGGAGTATGTTTGTTCAACCACTATTTCAGTCTTTCTGATTATTATTATTATTATTATTTATTTATTTATTTATTTATTTTTATTGAATTTAATGTGTTGTAA
>NW_026127675.1:0-18416 GCF_022985175.1 Labeo rohita
TAGTTTACGCTATTACACCAGTGCAGCATTCTTGCTTACTGTTGTTTTACAGCGCTTGTTAATTATTGAAATATAAGTGAAGAGTTTCGTTGCAAAACGAGATATATCCATTTTGAGAAATGTTGGTTATTTGACATTATTATTTAAGACATCAACAGTCAAGTTCATTCACAATTTTTGTACATTAAACTATTACTTGAGCTCAGTGAAGGCCAGGGACACAATATTTTTCAAATCCAGGATATTTTTTATTTAATTTTATGTCCATAAATAGTTTATAAATAAGTCAAAAACCATGCCAAAATGCAACATATTTATCTTAACATTGTCAAACATCTTCAATTGGTTAAAAAAACAATACATCATAAATATATGGAATAGTATATACAAAGATTGATTAATAATAATAAGATTCTGAGTTAGTTTTGGCCAGAACATACACAACATAACATAAAACTTTTTTTTTTTTTTTTTTTTTTTTGCAAAACGCTATAACGTAGCCTACGTGACTGACAGCTCGCCTACAGTATAAACAATTAAATGGTAAACGTTTTTTTAGTTAGCCTATTGAATCCTCTTTTTAAAAATATATGTTTTTTGTTTTGATATTATCGTTAAATCAATGAGCAAACGGAGCACTTCACCGGCATTGACTCTCTTCCCAGGGGATGCTGCGCTCGCGTGAACCTGACGTCTGTCCTAACCACCGCAGATTGATTGATTTTAGCTTATTTCGCTGTCCAGCTCAGTCCTCTTTGCTCATCCGATATTTCCTATTTCTTGTTTGTATTTTCGCGCTCTTGTCGTCGTTGATTGGACCCGCAAACCGAAGCGTACAGTATCTGCGCGCTGCTGCCAATAGGTATCTAAAACGTCACCCGTAGTGTTCATGTGAAATGTAGGACTGAGGGGACAAACGACTCAGAGCGTCTCTGACATGATTTGCATGATTGGCTCATGCTTCACCGGCCAAACTGGCTGGTAAGTTTTTATCAGTACCGCCAAAATGATTTTTAACCCGCATTTGGCAGGTTTGGCGGGTGTTAATTTGGAACCCTGGTTATATCGCACTTTGTAAAGAAACTGGTCTGGCGGATATCGCGTTTTGTGAAAAAATACATTTTATAGTAGGCCTAAAATGTACATTCTTAAATTGTATTAATGGCAGCAATACACACATAGATTAAGGTACATCTGAACAGTGATTTCCAATAATAAAACCCAAATGTCAAAAAATGGCGTTTATCGCGTTTTGCAACCAAACTCTTCAAGTATAAATAAAAAAATATTAATATATTGAAATATAAAGTTAGTAATGTTGTAATGATCTGACATAACAGGTCTAACAATTCACAAATACTGATATGCAAACTAGCTGCAGCTAGCAATTTTGGTGTGATTACTGAAGGTAAAATGGCTGGTGCACATGTAGCATGTGTGAGCAGTATTCTGCTAAAAAAAAGACCAGACCACATTGCACATCTAAAAGTATGTAAATAGGCCACTCACCATTTCTGCGGTGTAACAATACCATGCACAACTTTTTCTTCTTCTTTACATGTTTTATGGTGGTTGGAAGACAGCGGAAACAACTTAATACTCTGTCATTTACAGTCATACAGATAAGAGCAGGACATCATTCGAAAGTTACTTTAAATCACAGCATGTTTCATGATAAAAAACGTGGCACTTTGAGAATAGCACACAGAAGCCATTGTGTCGAGCCATTCGTTAGTGTGGTTGTTTCGTGAGCAAAAAAAATTAAATGTATTTGCAATAAACGCGTTAATTATCCGTTCAGCTGCAGCAGCGAAGGATTATTCAGTGCGAAACTGCGGAAGAACTGACGGGGGCGTGGTTTAATCTTCGGCTGACCAATCGGTAGAAAGGGGCGTTTCGTTTCGCCCACTTGTAGAAATCGAATATTTAAGCAGTTTATTCATTTTTCCACCCCTGAACAAAAAACTAAAAATCAAGCTGAATTCTTGTTTTTCGTTTTTCTGGAAAGAATGAAAAAACGAAGAAGGAGACGTTTTCTCATGTTTCTTCTTTCAATATTAAATAAAAAAACGAATGGACGGAAGATACCCTGTATAACGGAAAGACGCGAGGCGGGCGGATCCATTCGCAGACTTTTATTAATACAACGAGGCAAAGACATGGTCGAACGGCAGGCAGGGTCAAACAACGGCAAACAGGTGTTTATACAGCAAGACAAAGAATAGTTCATAAACAGGCGAGGGTTGAACAGCAGCGTACGTTATCCAAAGGGTGAAGCAGGAGAATGGTCAGACAGGCGAGAGTCACAAAAGGCAGGTGGCGGGACAAACGAAACAAAGAAACAAGGCAAAACAAACGGAAACCAGATACGGGATACAAGGAAACGCTTTGTATGAATGCAAGAACAATTCAATACTCGGCAAAGTGTAACAGGAAGACCGGGGCTTTTATAGTGTCTCTGATTGGACGCGGGTGAAGTGCAATGGCTGATGGGGAATGTAGTCTGGGGTGTAGAGCAGGAGGCGCAAGGGCCCTCCAGGGCGGAGCCGGAGGCAGAGCAGGAGGCGCAGGAGGCCTCCAGGGCGGAGCAGGAACCCGTGTAATAGACTGGGACCTGGGGAGAACAGGGACAGAGGAGGCAGACAGAATAAGGGGAGAAGCAGAGTGTTTGAGGATGAACGCCGCCTCCCTAGGAGGATCCACAGCCGAAGCTGACACCTCAGGAGGCATTGGCTTTGACTTGACTCATGATCAACAGCCGTAATGTGACTTGACTCGTGGGGAACAGCTGTGACTTGGCCTGTCTCATGGAGAAGGACAGCTGTGTCTTGGCTTAACTCATGGAGAACAGCAGCTTTAGTTTGACTTGACTCTGTGTCTTGACTTGACTTGGAAGCCTGACTTGACCCAGGGGTAACCGCCGCGGCATGAAGGAGAGTCACTTTAGCTGCCCATACCATCATTAGGGGTGAGTCCAGCACGTGGGCCATCATGACCACAGGTGGCGTCCGGGTGCTGACCACAGGTTCTGGAATGGCGGCCATCTTGTGGAGTGGCTTGGAGACGGCGGCCATCTTGTGGAGTGGCTCTGGCGTGGCAGCCATCTTGTGCAGTGGCTCTGGCGTGGCAGCCATCTTATGCAGTGGCTCTGGCATGGCAGCCATCTTGTCAGTGCTTGGCTCAGTAACTTGACTTGAGTCAGGGGCGACAGCTCTGACTTGACTTGACACAGGAAACACAGCTGCAACTTGACTTGACTTGGAAACTTGACTTGACTCAGGAAACACAGCTGCAACTTGGGTAGACTTGGAAACTTGACTTGACTCAGGAAATGTAGCTGTAACTTTATATGACTCTTGTATGGCAGCTGTGACATGACGGAGCTCTGTTTTCGCCGCCATTTTGTGAACGGTCTCCGCCGTCTCCGCCATCTTGTTACCGCGACGTCGCGTCGCTTCCCCGCGACACCCACAGTGAGCGATGAACCAAAAATCTGTAGAGCAATGTCTAGATATTGTTTTAGAGTCCAATTGGGTTGGTAAAGTGGCATTGAGGAGCGGTAGGGTTCAGAAATCCCTCCATGGAAGAATATCATCAGACATAGATCATCCATACAAGTCTGATTAACTAACATAACAAAGTCCAAAATGTACTCCTCAATGGACCGCTCACCTTGTTTAAGACGCATGATCTGAGCTGCTGGATTCTGAGCTGCTGGATCCTTGTTGGCTGAGTATTCTGTAACGGAAAGACGGTAGGCGGGCAGATCCATTCGCAGACTTTTATTAATACAACGAGGCAAAGACATGGTCAAAAGGCAGGCAGGGTCAAACAACGGCAAACAGGTGTTTAGACAGCAAGACAAAGAATAGTCCATAAACAGGCGAGGGTCGAACAGTGGCGTACGTTATCCAAAGGGCGAAGCAGGAGAATGGTCAGACAGGTCACAAAGGCAGGCGGCGGGACAAGAAACAAAGTCACAAAAGGCAGGCGGCGGGACAAATGAAACAAAGAAACAAGGCCGGGATACAAGGAAATGCTTTGTATGAATGCAAGAACAATTCAATACTGCAAAGTGTAACAGGAAGACCACAAACATTGACATAAAACATGATGTGCTTTGAGTGAAAAAACTCACTGAAGTGTCTAAGATTGTGTTTTGCAGAGACCACAAACATTGACATAAACCATGATGTACAGAAAAACTTTGTCTGTGGTCTTTTCCCATCTTTGACCAAGTACAGTTTTGATCTTCCAGAAGTGACAGGAGCTAAATACCCACATTAAGTCTGTTGGTAAGTGACCTTTGACCTCCCTGTGGCTCTGATGATCAGTTCTGAGTGTTTTTTCTCTTTCTGCAGGCACTGTGCTTGATGGAGCCCAAAGACATCAGCTAGTAGCAGCACAAGGAGTTTTATCGTTATGTGGTTCAAGGTCACGATAAACCCCACTACACTGCACAGACGCTCCACTCAACATTTGCACCATCTTCTATGTGCTGGAGATGGTAAGTGTGTGACGACACCTGAATCAGACAAATACACAATGACTGACAAAATAGGGTACCTTACAGTCACCGAACTGCTATGACTTAGATTATTTACCCTTTCAATAAATATAATAATAGGGCAACATGATTAATCAAAATTAAATTGCTATCATGATTAGTCAAAAGCTGGCCTTTTTCTGTGCAGCTTGTCAGTGAATCAGTGATCAGTAGTAAATACACTCTTAAAAATAAAGTTTTTTTTTTTTTTAATGGCATCAGTGGTTATATGAAGAACCTTGAGCATCCATGGAAACTTTCAAATGCAGAAAGGGTTTTTTTACAGTTGGAAAAAGGTTCTTTAGATATTTAAAATGTTTTTCAAAATGGTTCTTTTAGGAACTGTTCACTAAAAGGTTCTTTGGGGAACCAAAAAATGGTTCTTCTATGGCATCACTGCAAAAATTAAACCTTTATTTTTAAGAGTGTACTGCTCCATCTGAAGGCCAGAGTGCGCTGTCGCACTGAAACGCCAAAATATGCCCAGCAGAAGAAGAAAGGTAATGCATGTCATTCCAGGAAGTCTCTATAATGGTAGCTGAATAAACAGAAGATTGAACTGCTTTCATTGATTCAACGTGACTAATATACCCACCGTTTTTTTTTTTTACAGTATATGGTCTACCTGAGTTCTTATTCTAATTTTTATTAGAATATGTTATTATATAATATTAGAATAATGCATATTTAAAATGCAGTGCTAATCAACATATCCTTTATCACTGCTTAGAATACTATGAAATATGTTGCGTGCCCTATTCTGTGTAAGAAGCCACATCATCTCACAGAGGAATTTATTTCAAACACTTGACTGTCATTATGAAGTGAGTTTGGAGTAAAAATTTTATTAAATGTTGTCTTTTGGACAAGAAGTTTATACATTTTTCTCATGTTTGGAAAGATGTTTGACACGTTTTGATTAATTGTGCAGTTCTAGGTGAGACACATTCAAATTTGTCATCTTGACATGTTAAAATTGTGTGTTTTAACACCTACTAAAGAAACATGGTGAAAACTGATGCCTTGAATGTTTAGTTCAGTTCAAATAGTATATGATATCGCTGGAAATTACATGTCCCCTACTAAGCAAACCAGAGGCGACAGCGGCAAGGAATCAAAACTCCATCAGTGACAGAAATGGGGGGAAAAAAAACCTGGGAGAAACCAGCCTCAGTTGGGAGGCCAGTTCTCCTCTGACCAGACGAACCAGCAGTTTGTTCCATGTTGCAGAAAAGTCTGAATGTGCAGACGACTCATAAATAAAGACCTTCATCAGAAAGATTGAGTGATCCATTAGTTCTTGGTGAATCAGTTCTGTTCTCCCCCTGTAGGACTGAATCTGCTCTGTGTTTCTGTCTTTATGATCCTCATAGAGATGAACTAGTGATTCTTCTTAGATCAAGTCAAAACCACTCGACTTTTGACTTCATCCACTTCTAAACCGCTTGTTAGACAAGGTGAGGTGCATCAAGTGTACAGAGTCCTGGAAAGTGTTGTTCCGTAAATTTAAATTAACATAGGAACAAATTAATGAAATGTGGTCTAATTAATGAAATGAATGAGTTGTAGGAATTAATTAAAAAGTGGTGGGCCTAAAAATGAATGATTAACAGGCCTGTAGATCTATTTTTTTCTGATATCTAGTTTTTTCCACATTATCCATACAGCGCATTTCACATGCCAGTAATTCAGTTTTACTTTTCCCAGCAATGCAACATCCAGTACAAATGTCTTGTGCAAAAGATATAATTAGCTTTTTAGAGCATTTACAAACTGTGTAAACTGTTTTGGAATATTGTAAGAAAATGAGACAAGAGATGGGGTTTGTCCTGCTCATGTGCCACATTACTTAGATGTTTAATGCCATGATGTCATTGACACTATTCACACAACTGTGTCACACTCATCACAACACATGATGTTTGACTTTATGGCAACAGTGTAAAGATAATAATGACCCACTGTTGTTCTGTTTCTTCCAGACAGCTGTTGTCTAATAACTTTATGATAGTTTATTGTGTCAGGCTCTGGTGTCTGAATGCTGCTTATTATGCTTGTTTGCCATTTCATTGTATTGAAAAGAGCAGCGAGTGTAAACGTGCTGCATATCATCATCTTTCATGTTCCACTGAAGCTTGAAATAACATGATGGTGAGTAAAAGATGACAAATTATTCATTTTTGTTTGAGGTCTTGCTTTAAATCAAACAAAACGTGTTACAGTCGATGAGTTTTACAGGTTTATAAAATAAATGTAAAGTTCTCATCTTTCTCTACACTTGATCTCTTGTGATAAACCGGCAGCAGAAACAACACAAGAGACACACCTTTCCCAGGAAAGGTTGTGTCTCGTTCCACACGCTAACATGTAAAAACAGGTTTTAAGGTTTGCACTTGATTATTATCGCACAACTCTCTGAAAAAGCATACATGTTCTGCTCTGCAATTTCGACTAAAAAAGGTTCATATCAATATCATAATGACTTGTTTATTTGGTGAGTAGTTAGTGTAAGTAATAATAATAATAATAATAATTTTATTTTTATATAGCGCCTTTAAAGCAGTTTCTCAAAGTGCTGTACATGATAAAACAAACAAGAAAGAATTCAACACGCACATAAAAACAACTAAAATCAAACTAAGATGGAAAAATCTAAACAGTTAAGAAAAAGCTAATCTAAAAAAATGAGTTTTTAAGTAAGTTTTAAAGATACTTAAATTCTGTGCATCTCTAATTTGTGGAGAGAGTGCGTTCCAGAGCCTAGGAGCGTAGGAAGAGAAAGCCCTGTCCCCAACCGAGCGCAAACGTGTCTGTGGAACTACCAATAAACCAGCTTGCGATGACCGTAAGTGACGCTTGGGTGAATATGAGAATGTCAGAAACACCAAAGATAGTTTCCAGACGATTGAGTAAGAGGTTGTGATTAACAGTGTCGAAAGCGGCACTGAGATCGAGAAGAATAAGAACAGAGACAGAACCAGAATCTAAAGCCATTAGCAGATCATTTGTGACCTTGACCAAAGCTTTCTCAGTACTGTGAAATTTTTGAAAGCCAGACTGAAGGGGTTCAAAAAGATTATTCACTATAAGATGATTGTGCAGCTGTGAAGCCACAACACGTTCTAAAATTTTTGCAAGAAAGGGGAGGTTTGATATAGGACGATAATTATGTAAGTTATCCAAATCAACATTATGCTTCTTTGGAACAGGTGTTACAGCAGCAATTTTCAATGCTGCTGGTACAACACCAGTACGTAAAGAATCATTAACAATGCTGAGAACAGCTGGGCACAAGGAGTCAAAACAAGACTTAAATAAGCTTGTAGGGAGGGGATCAAGTGTGCAAGTGGTAGCTTTCATACATGTTACCTCCCTACTAAGCAGCTCACGGTCAACTTGAGAGAAAATTGTAAACAATGTCCCATTAAAGCTAGACAGGCAAACTGTTGAAAACAAAACAGGCGCAGTCTGAATATGTTTGCAAACATTGTCAATTTTAGAACTGAAGAAATGAAGAAAGTCGTTACACAACTTATTTGAATCATGTAGCGATGTATGATCATTAACTTTAAGAAGTCGATTAATAGTATTAAAGAGATACCTGGGATTACTTTGATTATTGTCTATAATCTGAGAAAAGTAAACAGATCTGGCAGACTCAATTTCAGCCCTATATTCTCCCAAATGGTCTTTCCAAGCTTGATAGAACACATTCAGGCCTGACTCACGCCATTTGCCCTCCAATTTACGGCAAGCTGCTTTCTTAGAACGCAAGTCGTCAGTATACCAAGGAGCAGAACGAGCAAAAGAAACACAGCGAGACTTCAATGGAGCAAAAGAATCCAAATTAGAGGCAAGAGCGGTATTCAACTGCAGGATCTTATCTTCAAGAGAAGCTGACTGAAGACCACTAAGAGAGGAAACAACAGAGTCTGCAAAATCTGACAGATTAATTGATTTCCATTTACGGAAATTAACAGTACGTGAAAGTGAAGTACGGGAAAGAGACATATCCAAATTAAACAAAATTGCCAAGTGATCTGAGAGACCAATATCAACAGAAGACAGCTGTGAAACAATTTCATCATTTGCAATCACAAGGTCTAATGTGTGACCTTTGTTATGTGTTGGTCCACTAATAAACTGTTTAAGATTAAAACAGTCCAACAAAAATAAAAAGTCCTTTGTCAACATACAGTCATTTTGATCAATGTGTATGTTAAAGTCCCCCAAGATAAGGATGTTCTTGAATTTAAAACACAACATGGACAACAAATCAGCAAACTCAGTCACAAAAGCTTCATTCGCCTTCGGTGGACGATAGACTATAGCGATGGTGATTGCTTTAGGTGCAGAAATAGTCAAAACAAGGCATTCAAATGATGAAAACTGTGGTACACACACAGCACTGGTGTTAAATTGCAGATTGTGGACCACAATAATTCCCCCACCTCTACCAGTAAGGCGCGGGAGATCGAACAGTCCATACCCCTCAGGAGTAATCTGGCTGAAGAGGAGTCCATCATTTTGTTTATGCCATGTTTCGGTTATAAACAATAAGTCCAGTTTTCGATCTGTAATGTCAGACAGTAGTAGAGCTTTATTATTTACTGAGCGTGCATTAAACAACGCAGCATTTACAGGGTTCTTACACACCACAGAAGGCAACTCTGATCGAGCAAGCGAAGATAAGTTGCTAAGAACCGCACCAGTACAGGACGCTCTTTTAGTCTGTCGTCGACTCATAGGCACGCAGACGTTGTCAGAAGAGGAAAAGCAGTAACTGTGTCCTGCACTTCGATGTAAGTATCGTATTGGTCTTAGCAGACCAACGTTACGACTGAGTTCATATGCGTCTTTTTGTAGACGTTAGTTCTGTTTTAGGTTGAGCAACTGTTGTGCAGTGTACCTTAAAACCATGTTCCGTGAATCCAGGTCTACAACAGTTGCACAGCGGCGAATGTTCACAGTAAGGCCACAGAGTAAACTCTTCCGATTAGGCTCCAAAATCCTCCAGAGGACGCAGGTAGATAAAAGCAATAATCCAATGAATATGGAATGGTGCCGCAACATTGCAAAACAGCAGATTCAAAAGACGCATTAACATAAAAACACAACAAACAAATGGTGAAAGGAGCGGCAGCCAAAACGCGCCAGCGTTCCCAATCGAACCGGAAGTTACCTCAGGATTGGTAACTAAACTGAACTGAAAATGTAGAATAATGTACAATGAGCTTGTCATTTCAAATTAACTGTATAAATAACTTACTGAACACTATTCCTTGCATAATTATCAATTTTTCATCGCTCTTTCTTCTACACATAAACACACACTTCATCTCCTTAAAACGCAGCTCTTCATAAGGAGCAAATCATTTTCTGATTTTGAATCTGTAATTCCACTAATAATCAGCAGCATCAGACAAATAAACTTCATCTCTGAATGATGTGGATGCTAAAAGAGAAATATGAAAAGATAAAACATTTATGAAAACAAAAATAAAACAAAATAAAGTGTTAACATTCAATTAGTTTGGCCTCAGAATACTTACACATACACTTACCAAATAAATTTCATACACACTACTATCATTTTCTGTTAGGAAAACTTCACACATGCACAAACTGATACAGAAATCTACACATGTAAATTCAGGCAAATGGACGCTAAATTTACTGACATGTTTTACCATTTTTTTGAAGTTCTGTTTCACAATTGTCTTTAGTTCTGCTGATATGAGAATTGATAAGAAGCTTGTAAAGTTACCATTACTGGCTTAGTTTTTCTTTTTTGTATCACTGAACAACCTAAATGACGACTCAAATTGTTGATGAGAACTCAGAATGTGACATTTTCACTTATACCTTATTATTAATTGCAATAGTAATGTTTTTATAGTGTCTTTAAGCAATAATTACAAATGTAAATTAAGAGAAAAAAATGTTTTGATGGTTTTGGATTTTATCCAGTTTATATTCTAGGCTTCAAAAACAATAAACTCTAAAATGATCTCGATTATGAATTTGAAAAATTAAACAGAGCTAATTTAAATTCTCTTTTCAGATCTGTAATGTTTTAGTAACAATAACTGAAAAATACTTTCATTTTAAATATGAAATACTATCTAAAGCACAGGCTCTATATATAAAAATCCTGGTTATTGCAGTTATCCATTTGTTTTATGGTAAATCAGCGTGGTTTTATTGTGTTCATGTGTTTTCTCAACAGCTGTAACAAAAATATGATGATAGTGATTTTTTTGTTTGGAGGAGAAAATTAAAAAAATAAAATCTAATTTAAGAATTAAACTTTTTACCTACAAAAAAAGAGTAAAGAATCACGTATTGAGCACATATTAATATGTAAAGGTGCTGAATGAAAGTTGTTACAGTACTGCACTTACATCAGGCGTTTAACTTTTACAGATTTGTAAACTCTATGATTATCACTAAATAACTTCAGAAGATTTAGACTATAAAACTTGCATTTATTTGCTTTAATTATTATTATGACACATTTAGTCCTTATAATGATGGTGAACATTCAGAGACAAGGGAGAGTAAAAACTAAATACAGGATTTATTACACAAACAATAAACCAAGAACAAGGAACAAAAACCAAGAAACACAAGTGCAGAACTGAGGAAACCAACAACACATTCAACAATGGACAAGACCAACAAAGACCACAGGAAACATGAACACAAGAGTTAACAGACTGACAACAAGACACATCAGGAAACTAATCAACAAGAAAACTACACAACGTTCACAAGATGCCGGCGACAACAGAGCCCGTGCACAAAATGGCGGCGACTGCAGTGCCCGTTCACAAGATGGCGGCGGCGGCGGCGCACGCTCACAAGATGGCGGCGACGGCGGAGCCCGTTCACAAGATGGTGGCGAGAACAGAGATCCGTCATGTCACAGCTGCCATACCAGAGCCATATAAAGTTGCAGCTGCATTTCCTGATTCAAGTCAAGCTTCCAAGTCAAGTCAAGCTGCAGCTGTATTTCCTGAGTCAAGTCAAGTTTCCAAGTCAAGTCAAGCTGCAGCTGTATTTCCTGAGTCAAGTCAAGTTTCCAAATCAAGTCAAGTTGCAGCTGCATTTCCCGAGTCAAGTCAAGTTTCCAAGTCAAGTCAAGTTGCAGCTGCATTTCCCGAGTCAAGTTTCCAAGTCAAGTCAAATTGCAGCTGTGTTTCCTGTGTCAAGTCAAGTTACAGCCATCTTTCTTGAGCCACTGCACAAGATGGCTGCCACGCCAGAGCCACTGCACAAGATGGCTGCCACACCAGAGCCACTGACCGCCCAGAGTCAAGTCACGCCTCGTCTGACCCTCCAGAGCCCCGTCACATCTCGTCTATCTGTCTAGAGCCTCACCATGTCTCGTCTGATCACCCAGAGTCAAGTCACGTCCCGCCTGACGGCCCAGAGCCTCTCCATGTTTCATCAGACCTCCCAGTGCCTCGTCATGTCTCGTCTATTTGTCTAGAGCCAAGTCACGTCTCGTCAGACCTTCCAGAGCTGTGCCATGCCTCGTCTGACATCCCAAGATCACGGCCTATCAGGATGGCCGGCATGCTGGACCCACCACTAGCATCAGTGAGGGCAGCGAACATCCCAGTGGCATCAATATCTTCTAGACCCACCTTTAAAGAGGTCCTGCCACCCGCCACTGCTCTCCCCGTAATGGCGGTTGCCATTTGGTGTGTGTGGTCTGCACACTGTGCTTCTGAAGTCACATCTGTTCACAAGTCAGCTCCTGAGGTCACGTCTGTTCATAAGTCCGCCCCTGAGATCACGTCTGATCTCAAGCCTGCTCTAGTGCTCCCGCCTGGTCACAAGTCTGCTCCAGAGCTCCCGTCTGGTCTCAAGTCCGCTCCAGAGGCCTTCCCCGTCGGAGAAGCTGTGCCAATGCCTCCAGAGGTGTCAGCGCCGGCTGTAGAACCTCTTATGGAGGAGGCGTTAACCTCAAAACTCTCTGCTTCTCCCTTTCTCCTGTCTGCTTCCTCTGTCCCTGTTCTCCCCAGGTCCCAGTCCATTATGCGGGTTTCTGTTCCGCCCTGGAGGGCCCTGGCGCCTCCTGTTCCGCCCTGGAGGGCCTCGGCGCCTCCTGCTCTGCCTCCGGTTCCATCCTGGAAGGTCCCGGTGCCTCCTGTTCTGCCCTGGAGGGCTCCTGTGCCTCCTGCTCTTCTGTTTGTCTCCTCTATCCCTGCTCTCCCCAGGTCCCAGCCCATGACGCAGGTCCCTGCTCTGCCCTGCAGGGCCCCGGCGCGCCTCCTGCTCTGCCTCCTGCTCCGCCCTGGAGGGCTCCTGCGCCTCCTACTCCGCCTCCGGCTCCGCCCTGGAGGGCTCCTGCTCTGCCTCCAGCTCTGCCCTGGAGGGCTCCTGCGCCTCCTGCTCTGCCCTGCAGGGCTCTTGCGCCTCCTGCTCCGCCCTGGAGGGCTCTTGCTCCACCTTCGGCCCCGCCCGGGAGGGTATCTGCTCTGTCGGTCCTGCCTCAATCATCGGGCCCCCCACATGGACCTGGCCCTCCAGCCCTCGCCCTGTCTCGCTCCTGCCCCACCGCTCCCCTGGACTGTTGTTTCCTTCGAGCATCTGGAAGCCGCTCCTTTCGGGGGGGCTATGTCACGAATCTGGTCGGTGCTCTGCGGTCCGCTCACCACCAGAGGTCGCTCTCACCCCATCATTACATTCAGACTGTTGCTTTGCACCCCGGACTACTATTCCCATCACCCATCGCACCCATTACGTTGCCTCCGGTAGCCAATCAGGCTCACTATAAAAACCCTGGACTTTCCCCATGAAAATCACGGTTTGTTAGATTATTGTTTGTATTCCATAGTTAGCGTTTCTTAGTTCCTGGTTTTTGTTCTCCTGCCTGGTTTTCTCGTTTTTGACTGTCTAGCCGCCTGCCTTTGGATTTTCGCCTGTCTGACTATTCTCTCGGATCTCCCTTCACGGACGTTGTTCGCTCCCGATTGGACTTACGCCTGATTCACGGATTCCGATTGTGCTTAGCCTACGATATCCCTATCTGCTATGGTGTTTGACCCTGCCCGCTCGACCATGTATCTGTCTCGTCCCTTCAATAAAAGCTCGCATGTGGATCCGCTCGTCTCTCGTCAATCACTCCGTGTTACAGAACAAACCGTCACAACAGGATCCAGCAGCTTCACCCCGGACATTCAGATACAGACACTGACAGGATTCTATGCCGGATAAAGCAAGGACAACGTTCACTCGAGCAGTACACCCGTGAGTTCTTAGTTTTTGCAAATTATTCCACCCAACCGGACTGTATTATAATTGAGATTTTTTGCGACGGTGCAAACGAGCACTTAAGGGCTAGACTCAGACGCGAGGGTCCGCGCTCATCTCTGGCTGCCTTCTTGAACTTTGCTTTATTGTGTGTGGGCTCGCCGTGTACTGTGAGGGTCGCGAGGAAGGAACGCGACAACGCAGACAAAGCAGCCGCGCACCCCTCTCGCAGATTGGCGGTAACGCCGGATCACGACGCCGCAAACAGGTTTTCCGCCTGGATCGCTCGTGAAATGGCGGCCGTGACGGAGCGTGCTCAAGCTATGGCGGCGTCAGCAGAGCCTGCGCACAAGATGGCGGCCGCGCGCTGAACGCGTTAACGCGGTAGCGGCGACAACGGTGCCCGTTCACAAAATGGCGGCCGCGTCGGAGCGCGTCCACACAATGGCGGCGGCGGCGGAGCCGTTCACAAGATGGCGGCGAGAACAGAGCTCCGTCATGTCACAGCCGCCATACAAGAGCCATTTAAAGCTACAGCTGCATTTCCCGAGTCAAGTCAAGTCTCCAAGTCAAGTCAGATTGCAACTGTGTTTCCTGTGTCAAATCAAGCCAGAACTGCTGTTCCTGTGTTAAGTCAAGTTACAGCCACGCCAGAGCCACTGCACAAGATGGCTGCCACGCCAGAGCCACTGCACAAGATGGCTGCCACGCCAGAGCCACTGCACAAGATGGCTGCCACGCCAGGGCCACTGCACAAGATGGCTGCCACGCCAGGGCCACTGCACAAGATGGCTGCCACGCCAGAGCCACTGCACAAGATGGCTGCCACGCCAGAGTCACTGCACAAGATGGCCGCCATCTCCAAGCCACTCCACAAGATGGCTGCCATTCCAGAACCTGTGGTCAGTACCCGGACGCCACCTGTGGTCATGATGGCCCACGTGCTGGACACACCCCTAATGACAGTATGGGCAGCTAAAGTGGCGCTCCTTCATGTCTCGGCAGCTACCCCTGAGTCAAGTCAAGACACAGAGTCAAGCCAGGTCACAGCGGTGCCCCACGAGTCAAGCCAAGTCACAGCTGTTCCCCATGAGTCAAGCCAAGTCACACCTGTTCATCACGAGTCAAGTCACGTTACTGCTGTCGTCCCTGAGCCAAGTCACGTTACCGCTGTCGTCCCTGAGCCAAGTCACGTTACCGCTGTCGTCCCTGAGCCAAGTCGCGTTACCGCTGTCGTCCCTGAGCCAAGTCACGTTACAGCTGTTGTTCCTGAAGCAAGCCAGGCCTCAGCAGATCCTCGTGAGTCAAGCATAGTTGTCAGGTCCTGTCATAATGCAGTTTCAGCGTCCAGTCAAGCTTCAGCGTCCAGTCAAGCTTCCAAGTCCAGCAACATCAAGGCGGTCGTACCTGCGTCAAGCAATGTCAGGGCTGATCTCCAAGAGTCAGAGTCCAGTCACGTCCCGCCTGACGGCCCAGCCTCACGTCCCGCCTGACGGCCCAGAGTCCAGTCAGTCCCGCCCCGCCTGACGGCCCAGAGTCCAGCCACGTCCCGCCTGACGGCCCAGACTCAAGCCACGTCCCGCCTGACGGCCCAGACTCAAGCCACGTCCCGCCTGACGGCCCAGACTCAAGCCACGTCTCGTCTGACCGCCCAGACTCAAGCCACGTCTCGTCTGACCGCCCAGACTCAAGCCACGTCTCGTCTGACCGCCCAGACTCAAGCCACGTCTCGTCTGACCGCCCAGACTCAAGCCACGTCTCGTCTGACCACCCAGAGCTTTACCATGCCCCGTCTGATGGCCCAGAGCCAGGTCATGCCCAGTCCAACGACCCCAAGTCAAGTCACATCTCGTCTGACATCCCAAGACCATGGCCTATCGGGATAGCCAGCGCACTGGACCCACCACAACCTCCCGCTGCTGCTCTTCCTTTAATGGCGGTTGCCATCTGGTGTGTGTGGGCCGCACACTGTGCTCCAGAGGTCCCGTCTGGTCTCAAGTCTGCTCCAGAGGTCCCGTCTGGTCTCAGGTCTGCTCCAGAGGTCCCGTCTGGTCTCAAGTCTGCTCCAGAGGTCCCGTCTGACCACGAGACAGACCCAGAGGCCTCACCGGTGGGAGAAGCCGCGCCTATGCCTCCTGAGGTGTCAGCTTCGACTGTGGATCCTCCCATGGAGGCGGCGTCCCTCTACAGACTCTCTGCTTCTCCCCAAATTCTTTCTACCTCTTCTGTCTCTGCCGTTTCCAGATCCCAGGCCATAACGCAGTTTCCTGCTCCGCCCCAGCTCCCGCCTGGTCACAAGCCTGCTCCAGAGCGCCCGCCTAGTCACAAGCCAGCTCCAGAGTTTTCGCCTGGTCACAAGCCTGTTCCAGAGTGCCACTTGGTCGGAGAAGCTGCGCCAATACCTCCAGAGGTGTCAGCCATGGCTGTGGATCCTCCCTTGGAGGTGGCGTCCCCCTACAAGCTCTCTGCTTCTCTCCCTTCTCTGTTTGTCTCCTCTGTCTCTGCTTTCCCCAGGTCCCAGATCGTAAAGCGGGGTCCTGTTCCGCCCCGGAGGGCCGGGTCCTGTTCCGCCCGGAGGGCCGCTGCGCCTCCTGTTCCGCCCCGGAGGGCCGCTCCGCCTCCTGTTCCGCCCCGGAGGGCCGCTCCGCCTCCTGTTCCGCCCCGGAGGGCCGCTCCGCCTTTTCCCCCTATTCTGTCTGCCTCCTCTGTCCCTGCTTTCCCCAGGTCCCAGACCGTGACGCGGATTCCTGTTTCGCCCCAGAGGGCTGCTCCGCTTCCTGTTCCGCCTCGGAGGGCTCATGCTCTGCCTCCGGCCCTGCCCTGGAGGGCTTCTGCTCCGCCTCCGCCCTGGAGGGCCCTTGCGCCTCCTGCTCCGCCTCCGGCCCCGCCTTGGAGGGCTCCTGCGTCTCCTGCTCCGCCTCCGGCCCTGCCCTGGAGGGTATCTGCTCTGTCGGTCCTGCCTCAATCACCGGGCCCTCCACATGGACCTGGCCCTCCAACCCTCGCCCTGTCTCCCTCCCTCCCCACCGCTCCCCTGGACCGTTGTTTCCTTCGAGCGTCTGGAAGCCGCTCCTTGGGGGGGGGCTATGTCACGAATCTGGTCGGTGCTCTGCGGTCCGCTCACCACCAGAGGTCGCTCTCACCCCATCATTACATTCAGACTGTTGCTTTGCACCCCGGACTACTATTCCCATCACCCATCGCACCCATTACGTTGCCTCCGGTAGCCAATCAGGCTCACTATAAAAACCCTGGACTTTCCCCATGAAAATCACGGTTTGTTAGATTATTGTTTGTATTCCATAGTTAGCGTTTCTTAGTTCCTGGTTTTTGTTCTCCTGCCTGGTTTTCTCGTTTTTGACTGTCTAGCCGCCTGCCTTTGGATTTTCGCCTGTCTGACTATTCTCTCGGATCTCCCTTCACGGACGTTGTTCGCTCCCGATTGGACTTACGCCTGATTCACGGATTCCGATTGTGCTTAGCCTACGATATCCCTATCTGCTATGGTGTTTGACCCTGCCCGCTCGACCATGTATCTGTCTCGTCCCTTCAATAAAAGCTCGCATGTGGATCCGCTCGTCTCTCGTCAATCACTCCGTGTTACAGAACAAACCGTCACAACAGGATCCAGCAGCTTCACCCCGGACATTCAGATACAGACACTGACAGGATTCTATGCCGGATAAAGCAAGGACAACGTTCACTCGAGCAGTACACCCGTGAGTTCTTAGTTTTTGCAAATTATTCCACCCAACCGGACTGTATTATAATTGAGATTTTTGCGACGGTGCAAACGAGCACTTAAGGGCTAGACTCAGACGCGAGGGTCCGCGCTCATCTCTGGCTGCCTTCTTGAACTTTGCTTTATTGTGTGTGGGCTCGCCGTGTACTGTGAGGGTCGCGAGGAAGGAACGCGACAACGCAGACAAAGCAGCCGCGCACCCCTCTCGCAGATTGGCGGTAACGCCGGATCACGACGCCGCAAACAGGTTTTCCGCCTGGATCGCTCGTGAAATGGCGGCCGTGACGGAGCGTGCTCAAGCTATGGCGGCGTCAGCAGAGCCTGCGCACAAGATGGCGGCCGCGCGCTGAACGCGTTAACGCGGTAGCGGCGACAACGGTGCCCGTTCACAAAATGGCGGCCGCGTCGGAGCGCGTCCACACAATGGCGGCGACGGCGGAGCCGTTCACAAGATGGCGGCGAGAACAGAGCTCCGTCATGTCACAGCCGCCATACAAGAGCCATTTAAAGCTACAGCTGCATTTCCCGAGTCAAGTCAAGTCTCCAAGTCAAGTCAGATTGCAACTGTGTTTCCTGTGTCAAATCAAGCCAGAACTGCTGTTCCTGTGTTAAGTCAAGTTACAGCCACGCCAGAGCCACTGCACAAGATGGCTGCCACGCCAGAGCCACTGCACAAGATGGCTGCCACGCCAGAGCCACTGCACAAGATGGCTGCCACGCCAGGGCCACTGCACAAGATGGCTGCCACGCCAGGGCCACTGCACAAGATGGCTGCCACGCCAGAGCCACTGCACAAGATGGCTGCCACGCCAGAGTCACTGCACAAGATGGCCGCCATCTCCAAGCCACTCCACAAGATGGCTG
>NW_026127676.1:0-6790 GCF_022985175.1 Labeo rohita
CATCCATGACTCCCATCATGCATTGCGGCATGAATAAATTATGAGAGTTCAGAGTTGATCTGTTTATCTGAATATGCCGTTTGTCACCATTGTTGAGATTCATGGGCTGGTTCTTGATGTCTATGTGTGCCTAGGTGAAATATTTCTTTTTAAAACCGGTTGTAAAAAAAAAATCTTTCCAAAATGTACAGGAAGTGGTAGATCTTCTGTGGGTTGTCAAGGCTATTACAATAAGCAAAAAAAAAAAAAAACCTAACTTAGAGATTAGACTTTAGGTGATTTACGTCAAACAATGAATATGTTAAAACATAAATCACCTGGTGACTTGAGCTCTTGGCTTGTCTGGCTGTTTCAAGTCAAATACAGCAGCCAAACAAAATCTAGTATTGAAGATTTAAGGGTCAAGAGCCCAACTAATGCAAACACTGACCACTATAATGGTTGTTTAAAAATTTTGGTTTTCTCCTTTGGTGATTCTGCTTATTAACATCAGGTGTTTTGCTGTGTATATGGTGCCCATCTGGGCTAACCCATGGAGGGCCACCATGGAAACTGAGGACAAAATTAGCTGGTTCCCAGTTGGTTAGCCCGTGTGGGCCCCAGATATCGGCCCAGTTGCAACCCTTATGGGCCCCACATGGATGTGTTGGCTGGGCAGTTTAGTTTTGTGTTGTTTATGCACATAGACCATGATGGTCTGTAAAACTGACTCTCTGTGAAAAGTAATTGAGGATCTCTGGTCTACAGTGTGTAATAAACAATGCTGGTTGTAGAAAAGAACTTTGAGGAACTTCATTTGCAATGTTGGGAATTAAATTGGCACAACATGCTAATAATTACAGTTTGTCAAATGAACTGTTTTTTTGGTTAAGTTAGACATGTTAAGAGACATTTAAATATTTTCTCTATTTTGATGAATATATTTTATGTTTGTTTATGTCTGTGTGTTCATCTTAATGTCTTTTCAGTGGTGGGAAAGCTGACCAGATCAGATGTGTGTCCTGTCAGAAATGCAAGTCCTCACACTGTCACTGTCACATCAGTCATCATGACACAGAAGATCTGCAGTTTGATTCTCACCAACCAGTGCATGATGATCTGCAGAGAGTCAAAGACCAGCACAAAACCAGCATGAAGAACAAGTATGAGAGCTTATTTGAGGGAATCAAACTACAAGAGAATCAAACCCTCCTGAACAGGATTTACACACAGCTGTACATCATAGAGGGAGAGAGTGAAGGAGTGAATGAAGAACATGAGGTGCTACAGATGGAGAAAAGTTACAGGACACTCCAAGACACTCCAATCAACTGCAATGACATCTTTAATCCTTTACCTGAACCAGGATATGAGGAGAAGACAAGAGAGATGAAAGACGAAATAAAGACCAAAATAAAGACTGTTCTTACTAAAGGCATCGCT
Organism: Labeo rohita; assembly: GCF_022985175.1. NCBI lineage: Eukaryota > Metazoa > Chordata > Actinopteri > Cypriniformes > Cyprinidae > Labeo > Labeo rohita. Next base: position 1,423 of record NW_026127676.1, read on the forward strand.
GGAATTGGAAAAACCGTCTCAGTGCAGAAGTTCATTCTGGACTGGGCCGAAGGAAAAGCCAATCAGGATGTAGATTTCATGTTTGTGCTTCCATTTCGAGAGCTGAATTTGATTAAAGATCATCAGTACAGTCTTCACAGACTTCTGATTGACTTTTATCCTGAACTTCAAGACCTGGACTCAAAGATTTATAATGATTGTAAAGTTGTGTTCATCTTTGATGGTCTGGATGAAAACAGAATTTCACTGATGTTTTCAGACAGTCAGAAAGTTTCTGATGTGACTGAGATTTCATCAGTGGGTGTGTTGATGTCAAACCTCATGAAAGGAGATCTGCTTCCCTCTGCTCTCATCTGGATCACCACCAGACCAGCAGCAGCCAATCAGATCCCCTCTAAATACATCAACCGTGTGACAGAAATTCAGGGATTCAGTGACACTCAGAAGAAGGAATATTTCAAGAAGAGAATCAGTGATGAGCATCAAGCCAGCAGAATCATCTCACACATCAGAAGAGCAAGAAGCCTCCACATCATGTGTCACATACCCGTCTTCTGCTGGATCTCAGCCACTGTGCTTCAAAACCTCCTGAAAAAAGATCTCAGTGCAGAAATTCCTCAGACTCTGACTGAAATGTACATCTATTTCCTGCTCATTCAAACACGTATGAGGAACCAGAAATATGAAGAGAGAGATCCAAAAAAGCTCCTGCAGTCCAACCGCAAAATGATTGTGAAACTTGCTAAAGTAGCTTTTAATCAGCTGATGAAGGGCAATGTAATCTTTTATGAGGAGGACCTGAGAGAGAGTGGCATTGATGTCACTGATGCCTCAGTGTATTCTGGGATTTGCACTGAGATCTTTAGGGAGGAATCTGTGATTAATCACAGGAAGGTTTACAGCTTTGTACATCTGAGCTTTCAGGAGTTTTTTGCAGCACTGTATGTGTTTTACTGCTATTTACACAAGAACAGTAAGATTCTGAAAATGTTCCTGACTGGAATGGACAGAACTCAGCATAAAAATGTTCCTCTAGATGAGTTTATGGAGGAAGCAGTGAATAAAGCCTTGAGCAGTGAAAATGGACACCTGGATCAATGTAGCCTACCTTGAAGTTCACATTTAGAAAAATGAGCGCAGCCCAACTGTGCATAAAAGTTCACTGGATTCTTCCTCTTTAGTAACTTACTTCATCCTTCATTTCTGGATGTGAAATAGTCAATTATAATAAGATTAAGTGAGCAGCTAAGTTACAGTACTTATGATTGCATTGTTGTGCTCCGCCATCTCACAATATGAAAAATAATAAAAACCTTGCGCGCGACCTATTTTTCGAATTTCCTGAAAACTTACCAGCGCTTTCTCAGATCGCATCACAATTGATTATATTAAACCAATTTATTGTTTATTAAATTATTAAATGCGATTACTAATGGCTCAAACGAGCGACTACAATAGCACTTATAATAATAATAAGAAGAAGAAGAAGAAGAAGAAGAAGGAATAACTACAACGTGCCGTTGAAATACAGAAAAAAGGTGCCATGACGAAGTTCTTGTTTGACAAAAATAATATAAGTTATTCTGTTAGAACAAGTTCAATAAAACATGTTTACTATATTTCAACAGGCAGGGGAGAATAGCCAAACCAAAAAGAAACAAATAAAAAACAATGTAACATTCATAAAAGCGTACACAATGCGCACGTGTGACTGGGGCTGGTAATAGCGCCATCTAGTGGTCGCCGATTTTCTTAGGCTCAGCTGCGTGTGGATCGTGAGCTGTGTGTGTGTGGATTGGGCAAGGCTAAAAGGGCGGAACGAAAGTCTCAAAATTCAAATGAATTAAATAGAATCGACTCAGAAGAGATGTGAATGAATGCAGGCATGTCGTCTGATCCACAAATGAACATTTTAATCGCCACATGCACAAACCGTGATACTTTAATGCGAATTATAACATTTTTCACATCAGTGTAGTGACGCAAATTTGCGATTTTTTCGAATCGTGTACATGCTAATGAATTGCACTTGGCCTTGTTTCTTGTGTTGTGTAGATGGTGATGTGATTCTGGTGAGTTCTGTTGATCCTGTGATTGAGGGAGATACTCTGACTCTACACTGTTTACATCGATCTACAAACTCCCCGATCCTCACAGCTGATTTCTATAAAGACGGGTCACTCATCCAGAATCAGACGACAGGAGAGATGAGCATCACTACTGTCTCAAAGTCACATGAGGGTTTCTACTACTGTAAAACAGAGAGAGGACAGTCACTCCACAGCTGGATCTCAGTCAGAGGTGAGAGTCAGTGGAGTTCAGTGTCTGTCAGCTGATTTGATTTTATTCACAAGCAATCAGTTATTGACAGCTGTTTATTATTTCACATTAACTCACATTAACAAAAGTAACTAACAAATCACATATACTGAAATACAGAGAAATCATTAGCACCTCAGAATCAGCACCTGTTATACCAATCCTGTATTTTTTTTTTTTTTTTTTTTTTTTTTTTTTGGAACACAAGCAATGACCTATTTTGTTTTAGTTTAGTTTATGTTTTGTGGGGTAGACTATTCCCTTAATATGGAGCTAAGGGGTCATCATAGATTAGATTATATATTTCAGTGCTTTTGTGTTTACTCACAAAACAGTTTGAAAGTATTTAGGGGCTCTATAATGTTGCTCAATAATGTGCTTGTGTTTCTGTTTTTCAGCATCACGTTCAAGTCAGATTTTTGTCTTCAACATCCTCAGTTTTCTTCTGGCAGCTTGTCCGTATCTGCTGTCTACAGTCGTGCTGCTGTTCAAATGCTACAGAGCGAGAGGTAAAACTTCTGTCTTCTGTCTCTCTGAGTCTCTTTTCCACAAACTATTCACATTCAATGACAGACATGACTTTACTCTCTGTCTTTTTTGTTTGTTATATATCAATATTTACAACAGATGGTTCATAAGCAATAACTGTAGCTAAAACAGAAAGTGTCAGAATGAAATGAACATGAAGTAAAAGTAAATATTGTGTGTGTGTGTGTGTGTTTCTGCTGAAGGCCAAATTCAGTATGCTGTAACAGAGTGAAGGAGTGGAATCCCAGATCAACTTCTGCTTCAATATATATCCTTTTGAGTGGTCATTGATCAAGTTACGTATTTAACCTCAGATTTGATTTGATTTAATGAAGTTATTAATTTATAATATCTTAGTAGGTAGCTGAGTTTCTCTCTGTGAAACTGCACTCATTATCTCTATGCTTTGGAAAATACCTGATAAGAGAACAAATCTGAGCCACTCAACCTTGAAGGAATTGTGTACTCTCTATGTGTGTGAATAACTGACTCCAGGACAGAATGGACGTCGTCAGACAATGTGACGCAAGAAGTGCTGATATATGCTCTCGGTGGACCACATCGATCCTAAGACCAGATCTCGGTTGTCACTTAATAATCACCGGAGATATGGTTCAAACTATATGTCCATGAGTGGAGTTTATGTTTTATCCAACCAGAAGCCTTTTTATCTAAGTAATGATGTAGTTAGTGACTGTTAGAGTATAATTGCTGTTGTATTGAGAGTGTACGCAGAGCGGCCTATGAACTCCATCGAGAGTGTTGAAGCTGACTTCTGCTGATGAAACTGCAAACTATTTTCTTCAGTAAATTTTTCTTCAATTGATTTGCATCTCTGACTCCTGGTCTTTGTTCATCATATCTGGTCCTTGGGTTTTAACTGTAAATTCCCCTACAAGAGGAATAAACTTCAAACTGATATTGCATCCATTCTCTAAATCACATGTAGGGTCACAGGATGCTGGAGTCTCAGGCTGAAGGCTGGGAAACACTCTGGTCATGGTCAGTCCATCGCAAGACTAACAGACACACATTCACACTCATATAGACAATTTAGTGTCTCTAATTCACCTGTGCTGTATATCAGAGTGTGGGAGAAACCAAACTGACACATGGAGAACAAGCAAATCCCACACAAAAAGGCCTCCAGACTCATCATCCTCTACAAAAAGTGTTTCTTTATGTGTCAGTCAAATTCACTGCACTGAAAGACACTGGATAAATAAAACAGTTACCAAAAAAAAAAAAAAAAAAAAAATTTTAGAGGTTCATTATGCCTCTTCAATAAAGAGACAAGACTGAGCAAATTCTATGTTTTAAATACTACTAAAAACTAATAATTTCATTACTAATAATGTCACATTACATCTTAACAACATGTATTTTATTTATGATGCTCGTTTTATATTAAATAATTTTATTTTGACTTCTGTAATTATCAGGGGCGGATTGGCCATCTGGCAATTCTGGCAAATGCCAGAAGGGCCGGACCATTTTATAAATGTGGGCCGGTATTCAGTAATAATCCTTAGGCAGGGTGGAACATAGACTTCTATTACAGGCAATAGTGTACTATATCTATGCAATAGTTAGACAATGTAAAATGAGACATTGGCTTGCTTATGTTCTCCGTTGACTGAATCGTGTGTTCATCTATTCAAAACTAGAATGTTTCTGGACCCAGTGCAGACAGCTCAGCTGCTGCAGCAGAGTCAAGTATCATGGAGGTAGGAGGACAGCAATGAGAGAGACACACACCCTGACACAAATGCTGACAGTTTCTTAATACTGTGTATAGAAAACTGATATAGAAACCAGTTAGGGGTTGCCAGTGGGGGACTAGTTCACCACAGATGTCCGGTCAGAGACAATGAGATGCAATCAATCCAGAATTCTTTTCATTCTTTATTCTTTCCACAAAGTTTCCAACAAGTACTGAGCATGCAAGTGCTAACAATCACTTTGGGGTATCCATGTGGGTTGGTGTGTATGTGTGGTCTACAACAAATTAGAATAAACAAATTAAGGAATCAGAAAAACTTATACAAATAAAGTTACTAAAACACTTCCATGTACAATCAACATGAGTATGAGATCACTGGCTGATTGCCAGAAACACTTCAAAATAAAAGCTCATGTGAGCCTTTTTAACACTGTGGCTCTAATTAACGATAAATTAACCCTTATGATAGGAGTAACCTGTGAATGTGTATCACACACACACATACACACCTTTACACACAAATGGAGATGCAGCACTAGCAACATTTCAGCATACACAGTAAATTTTGCAGTGTTAAAATAACTCTTTAAGAGTTAAATTTAACACTGGACCCGAGTGTATTTGGTCCCACTCAGAATTGGTGATAAAATGACTCTCGTCATAGTGTTCAATTTTTAGAGTAAAATTAACTCTGTTCGGAGTAAAAAATTAACACTGCTCAACACTGGATAGTGTTACTACAATTTAACACTAAAGGAAATTAACTCTGATTTGTGTTACCACAATTTAACACTGAAG
>NW_026127676.1:7290-18882 GCF_022985175.1 Labeo rohita
ACTGTCAGAATTTGTAAGTCTTGTGTTGTCCTCTGTCTATATCTGCTTTCCAACTGAAGGTTCATGAGATGTTGAGATGTACCTTTGAGCTGTTTCAGAGAACTGCTTTATCATTGGTTGATCTGTAGTCTCAACATTAGTGAAAGTCAATATTCACTTGAACAATTCATGGCAAATTTACAAAAAGTCTAATAGAAATGTGTAGAATATGCTTGACAGTTTATGACAACAGATAAAAAATTTAGCATTTACTGCAAAGACATATACAATGAGCTAATGACTTGATGTTTTGAGGGGTAAGACTATAACAACATGACAATAGGAACTGATAATGTAGGAAACAGCAGACAAATCAGTTGCATAATCAGTTGCATGAATGTACCAAAGCAAACGCAACTTCTTAAAAAACAATTAGAAACATTTTCTGATGTGCACAAGTGACTAGATGATGTGGAGGTTGAACAAGTAGTTTTGAGAATTTCATTTCTGATCTGAGAAATGCACCAAACTGTAAGCTGACTTTGGCCCTTTTATCTCCATCGAAGGTTCTGATTGGTGTGTGATAAATTTTGACTCCTAGTGTTTCCACTTGGGTAATTGTGTGCTAATTGAGCTCAAACTTTGCAGACTTGAGTGAACAATATTGAATGCTAGTGCTTTCTAAATGACCACATGGTGTAAGCACTGAGAAATGAAGGGATTTGTGTGTAGAGTTTTGCAGTAACAGTTCACCAAATCTGACTCATGTGTTAAAGCAGGGGGATAGTGTTTATAGTTCAGGGAAATGGGTGTGCTTTTTAAAAAATGGCATTATGGTTTTGAAATTTTAGTTCAAAAGACTGGGTATAGTGCTTTAGCAATCGAGAAAATCTGTATTATTATTTTCTAAAATCAGGTAAATGTAATTTAAAAGTATATGTGATGAAGATGTTTTTGCAAGTCTCACGCGCAGTGTATACGTCATCGTCCGAATTTGTTCACTTCTTAACTGCCATACACTATATAGGAATTAGTGAATGAGTGAACGAGTGAACGATTTTGGACACAGCTAGAGTGTTGAACTTTTACATTTGCCAAAGATAGAACTTATATTAAAAACAAACAAGCAAGCCCTGCCCAGATTTAAAAAGTAACACAAAAGTAAACTTAACGCATTAATTCCTATAAAAAGTAAGTAACGTAATTAGTTACTTTTAGGGAGTAACACAATATTGCAATACAATACTTTTAAAAGTAACTTTTCCCAAAGTTATAGCAAAGAAACATTTTAATACTATCTTAACTGAGGAAAAAAGGATGTTTAATTAACTTTGTACATAGTGTTTCCTTTTAATTTTAAATTTGACTGAAATGTGATGTTAAAGCTCTTGACTGGTGTCATGATCAGGGATTTCCAGCTCTTCCTCACCCACTTCACTGTCCACTAGGTTCAACTCCAGCATTTCACTGCTGCTCAGAAAGCTGCAGAGGTTTGAGTTCTTATGAAGTTGTGGTGTGAACAAGAAAGGGTCTGGTATCACTTAAGTGCTGAAGAGAACCACGAAAAGAACCGGGTTTTCTTTTGAGTCCATTATATTGTGAACACCAAAAGGACTGAGGTCAATTTCAGCTGCTTCCCTTTCTGGTTCACTTTAAGTGAACTGGGTTTGGTTCCTTTAAAACAAACCATATGTGAAAACACCCTAAAATCACAGCTTCATTCAAGCTATTCTACAAATATCCAATGTCATATATACCATTTTATCAGTAATGTTGATGCTTGTTTTATTAAGAATACAGCTATAATGACACAAACAGTTCAGTTGAGAGTGACAACCCAGGTCAAAAAATGTGCACCTCCATAATGTCCTTTAAGTGCTCCATTTTCACATACTAATTTTGTATTCAGTTCAAAAAATTATTCTTTAGTACTTTATAAGATAAACTTAATGTAAGTGTACATTTTGGGACACCATGCATGGGTACAGAATGTGCTGCTGTCGGATAACGAGTCGGGTGTTCTGTTAAGCAGTCTACTGTTGGTGCGCGTTTACCAAACATCACCTGTGCCTGTGTTATACCCCTGGAAAAGGGGAGAGAATTAATCAATCACACTCGACGATGCTTCTCCACTGCCAACTTTATGCATAATGTGTTTTGATAACAATTAACAATAAACATTTTTTCAAAACAGTGTTGTTTGCATTTTCTTCTTAATTCACAATTGGTACAATAAGCGGTTGATGAGTTTTAGTTTTAGTTATCTATAAATCAACAATACCTCAGTGAATTAATACATATTTCATGGCATTTCAGAATTATCTGAAAACCTAGTTGTTCTTTTTAGCAATATATTAACTAGTACAAACAATTTAAACATTTAAATATTCTTTCCAAATAATTACTATCACTATACAATGCTTAGATGTCTCAAACAATCTGTGAATCAACCCATGAACACTAAGCAGACAGAATTAAATGTTCATTAACATACAATCTGAATATGCACGACTCATTATTAATCAACATGTGGCCTCGCGCCGTCCAAACTCCTGCTTCACCGAACCAATCACATTTTTAAGCATTTTAATCAACATTCACTTCCTATATTACTGACATCTGCACACTCTTAAACATTTCACAACATCAACTCACACTAGTTTAACGAATAATTAATAAGGCAAACCTGGAAAAGGGGAGAGAATTAATCAATCACACTCGACGATGCTTCTCCACTGCCAACTTTATGCATAATGGAGAAACGACACGAGTTCTCCCCCTAGTGTTGGAAAGGCACTAGTAATCGATTGCACAATTATTGGACTAAACTAATTGATCACAGATTAACGAACACTACTTAAATAATGTATTTATATTTGGTGAACCTTTTTAAATGGATTCAAAATAACTTATTTCAAAATAAATTATTTCAGCGTTTTTACAGTATTTATGAATTTCTTAATATAATTATACAAACATATTTACATCCGTCACACCTGACTCTGTTTTAAACTGTTTTCATTTATAAACGTCATCCTCTCACTGTACATGGTGAGTCTTGTTTCTAACTCACACTTTTTAATCTAAATTCTAAAAATCTCACATTTTCCACTAATGTTTTCCTGTACAGCTGATCACAGACTGAATACTGTACAATAATTTGAATGATTTTTATATATTACAGTGTCCACATTCATCAGTCTCTTACCCTTTTTTTTTATTTTTTGACAGTTTTTGGTCAGACTACTGTACATGGAATCAGTTTCATGCCAGCTGTTAAAAGTCTGACTACACAACACATTGTTTTGATATATTGTTACTATTTGCAGTAAGCACACATTTCTTGTGTTGTGTAGATGGTGATGTGATTCTGGTGAGTTCTGTTGATCCTGTGATTGAGGGAGATACTCTGACTCTACACTGTTTACATCGATCTACAAACTCCCGATAAGGGAATAGTCTACCCCACAAAACATAAACTAAACTAAAACAAAATAGGTCATTGCTTGTGTTCCAAAAAAAATTATATATATAAAAATACAGGATTGGTATAACAGGTGCTGATTCTGAGGTGCTAATGATTTCTCTGTATTTCAGTATATGTGATTTGTTAGTTACTTTTGTTAATGTGAGTTAATGTGAAATAATAAACAGCTGTCAGTAACTGATTGCTTGTGAATAAAATCAAATCAGCTGACAGACACTGAACTCCACTGACTCTCACCTCTGACTGAGATCCAGCTGTGGAGTGACTGTCCTCTCTCTGTTTTACAGTAGTAGAAACCCTCATGTGACTTTGAGACAGTAGTGATGCTCATCTCTCCTGTCGTCTGATTCTGGATGAGTGACCCGTCTTTATAGAAATCAGCTGTGAGGATCGGGGGAGTTTGTAGATCGATGTAAACAGTGTAGAGTCAGAGTATCTCCCTCAATCACAGGATCAACAGAACTCACCAGAATCACATCACCATCTACACAACACAAGAAATGTGTGCTTACTGCAAATAGTAACAATATATCAAAACAATGTGTTGTGTAGTCAGACTTTTAACAGCTGGCATGAAACTGATTCCATGTACAGTAGTCTGACCAAAAACTGTCCAAAAATAAAAGGGTAAGAGACTGATGAATGTGGACACTGTAATATATAAAAATCATTCAAATTATTGTACAGTATTCAGTCTGTGATCAGCTGTACAGGAAAACATTAGTGGAAAATGTGAGATTTTTAGAATTTAGATTAAAAAGTGTGAGTTAGAAACAAGACTCACCATGTACAGTGAGAGGATGACGTTTATAAATGAAAACAGTTTAAAACAGAGTCAGGTGTGACGGATGTAAATATGTTTGTATAATTATATTAAGAAATTCATAAATACTGTAAAAACGCTGAAATAATTTATTTTGAAATAAGTTATTTTGAATCCATTTAAAAAGGTTCACCAAATATAAATACATTATTTAAGTAGTGTTCGTTAATCTGTGATCAATTAGTTTAGTCCAATAATTGTGCAATCGATTACTAGTGCCTTTCCAACACTAGGGGGAGAACTCGTGTCGTTTCTCCATTATGCATAAAGTTGGCAGTGGAGAAGCATCGTCGAGTGTGATTGATTAATTCTCTCCCCTTTTCCAGGTTTGCCTTATTAATTATTCGTTAAACTAGTGTGAGTTGATGTTGTGAAATGTTTAAGAGTGTGCAGATGTCAGTAATATAGGAAGTGAATGTTGATTAAAATGCTTAAAAATGTGATTGGTTCGGTGAAGCAGGAGTTTGGACGGCGCGAGGCCACATGTTGATTAATAATGAGTCGTGCATATTCAGATTGTATGTTAATGAACATTTAATTCTGTCTGCTTAGTGTTTATGGGGTGATTCACAGATTGTTTGAGACATCTAAGCATTGTATAGTGATAGTAATTATTTGGAAAGAATATTTAAATGTTTAAATTGTTTGTACTAGTTAATATATTGCTAAAAAGAACAACTAGGTTTTCAGATAATTCTGAAATGCCATGAAATATGTATTAATTCACTGAGGTATTGTTGATTTATAGATAACTAAATATGATATCTCATCAACCGCTTATTGTACCAATTGTGAATTAAGAAGAAAATGCAAACAACACTGTTTTGAAAAAATGTTTATTGTTAATTGTTATCAAAACACATTATGCATAAAGTTGGCAGTGGAGAAGCATCGTCGAGTGTGATTGATTAATTCTCTCCCCTTTTCCAGGGGTATAACACAGGCACAGGTGATGTTTGGTAAACGCGCACCAACAGTAGACTGCTTAACAGAACACCCGACTCGTTATCCGACAGCAGCACATTCTGTACCCATGCATGGTGTCCCAAAATGTACACTTACATTAAGTTTATCTTATAAAGTACTAAAGAATAATTTTTTGAACTGAATACAAAATTAGTATGTGAAAATGGAGCACTTAAAGGACATTATGGAGGTGCACATTTTTTGACCTGGGTTGTCACTCTCAACTGAACTGTTTGTGTCATTATAGCTGTATTCTTAATAAAACAAGCATCAACATTACTGATAAAATGGTATATATGACATTGGATATTTGTAGAATAGCTTGAATGAAGCTGTGATTTTAGGGTGTTTTCACATATGGTTTGTTTTAAAGGAACCAAACCCAGTTCACTTAAAGTGAACCAGAAAGGGAAGCAGCTGAAATTGACCTCAGTCCTTTTGGTGTTCACAATATAATGGACTCAAAAGAAAACCCGGTTCTTTTCGTGGTTCTCTTCAGCACTTAAGTGATACCAGACCCTTTCTTGTTCACACCACAACTTCATAAGAACTCAAACCTCTGCAGCTTTCTGAGCAGCAGTGAAATGCTGGAGTTGAACCTAGTGGACAGTGAAGTGGGTGAGGAAGAGCTGGAAATCCCTGATCATGACACCAGTCAAGAGCTTTAACATCACATTTCAGTCAAATTTAAAATTAAAAGGAAACACTATGTACAAAGTTAATTAAACATCCTTTTTTTCCTCAGTTAAGATAGTATTAAAATGTTTCTTTGCTATAACTTTGGGAAAAGTTACTTTTAAAAGTATTGTATTGCAATATTGTGTTACTCCCTAAAAGTAACTAATTACGTTACTTACTTTTTATAGGAATTAATGCGTTAAGTTTACTTTTGTGTTACTTTTTAAATCTGGGCAGGGCTTGCTTGTTTGTTTTTAATATAAGTTCTATCTTTGGCAAATGTAAAAGTTCAACACTCTAGCTGTGTCCAAAATCGTTCACTCGTTCACTCATTCACTAATTCCTATATAGTGTATGGCAGTTAAGAAGTGAACAAATTCGGACGATGACGTATACACTGCGCGTGAGACTTGAAAGAAAAACATCTTCATCACATATACTTTTAAATTACATTTACCTGATTTTAGAAAATAATAATACAGATTTTCTCGATTGCTAAAGCACTATACCCAGTCTTTTGAACTAAAATTTCAAAACCATAATGCCATTTTTTAAAAAGCACACCCATTTCCCTGAACTATAAACACTATCCCCCTTTAACACATGAGTCAGATTTGGTCAGTCCCTCCAGGATTTCATTTTTTTGTGATTGTTAAAGTGCAAAGGCTATTTTCAGCCCTGACAATTAATGCGCATAACAGAAGTTTCAAAAAGAATAATCTTGTAATAAAATAAATTGTTTCATTAAATAAAAAAATTGCCCATTTCTTTTAAATTCAACTTGACATTGTCCAGTGTGAACAAATATGAACCAACTGGATGTTCTTCCAACATAGCATATGAAATGCAGACTAAAACACGTCAACAATCAAATCATTCATTAGAATGGTAAGACAAGTTCATTCTTCAATGCTAACTTCCTAAGTATCCAAGCTGTCCTCCACTTCATCCTCAGAGTCTGGCCCACAATCGATCTTGAGCTCATCCCTCTCAAACACTCCACTAGTGAGTCGCTGATTGTGGTACAAGAAGACCAAGGCTTTGAGGTTGCTGTTAGTGATTGATCTTCTTCTGCTTGATAGCACAAGCTTGTAAAGGCTGTTGCTTCTTTCAGCAGTTCACGATGACATCCTTGTATCGTTTGGCTAAGGCACTGAGGACAGGAAGTCTCTCGAGAAGCCCATCCCAAAACACATCTAGATCTACCACTCCACATGCTGACGCTTTGAGTGCTGCTGGACCCAGGCGTTGGAAGTAGGCATCAAACTCATCATTGGGGACAGCACTGAAGCCTGGGATGTGTGTGTAGCCAGAAACACTGTCCTCCATGAATGAAATGTAACGAGGGTCAAACACTCTGACTTCTCGAAGGAAGTTGATGGCAGGTTGTCCCTCTGACATGTACTTCGTGAGTTTTTCCTCTGCATTGCTGTACGCTAGATGCACTAAGTTGAGGATGTGTGTTTTGGTGGCATGATGGACATCAAGCCCTTCAAAGTGCTCAGCACAGGATTCATACTGTAACTCCTTGTTTGCAGTAAAGTTCATCTGTAGATCCTCGAAGTAGTCAAAAACCTTGGTGGTTATAGGTTTCCTGCTCTGAAAGATGTCAAGTAGCTGTAGAATACGTTCACACTTATCTGCCATGATGCTGAGCTGAACCTGGAGACACTGAGCCATGTCTTCATTCTGTAGCATCTCATGGAGTCTCTCCACAGACTGCGGTGCACTGCTGCCACTCACCTGTGAATAGAATTAAAACAGAATTTAGTCCTGCTTCAACGCAATTTACATAAGCAAATCCAAAAGCAAAAACTTGAACATGTTTATTAGGGCACATGCTAGTGTAAACTGGGATGAATTGGAAACTTGTTATCATTGTGAGAATTTGTACTGAAAGGAGGAAGAGTCTTACCTTTATTTCCATCTCTATGAACTCCTTGTAGAGTTTAAAGTGCTCTGAGTGGTATTGCACCGCACTGAACCAGGAGTTCCACCGTGTAGCACAGGGATTTGGAGCCATGGTTGCCTTTTGTCTGGTAGGATGTTTTCCTGACATGAACTGGAGGTATCTTCTTTTCCGAGAGCCAGCATGGTAAAACATCTGCGAAAAGCTGAGCATGAATGCATTTAGCTGGTCAAAAGGTCTGCGGAAGGCATCACCGATGAGGTTCATTATGTGGGCCATGCACGTAACGTGCAGTGAGTTTGGGAATAAAGACTGCAAAGCAGCTGTATATGCTTTCTTCATGTAGGCTGCATTGTCGGTGTCAAAAACAATGACATCCTCATTTGCTATGTCATATTCCTGCAGACACTTGACCACAGACACTGAGACTGCTCTAGGAAGACGGTGTCTGCCAAGTAGGCCAGTATTCTCCCAGATTCATCCTTTTCCAAGGGTGCAATGAGAATGTTTAGAACACATCTCCCCTCTACATCTGGAGTCTCATCAAATATGACTGCAACAGGCTTTTTGGCTAAACGTTTTCTGAGTGCCTCCTTTTCTTTCAGGTAAACATTGCCTAGGTATTTTTCTTGCAGCTGGTGAAATCCAGGAATGGCTCCTCCATTCGTTACATTTTCAAAAAGAAACTTCCTCATTGCTGGGTGGTCACTTTTGGAGAGTGGAATATTCAAGGCAGTACATGTGGCAACCCAGTCTTCACATATCTTAGGAGACAAAGAGTAAACAGAACATGCATATTTGTTAATGACATTAAACAATTACTGTCTCCAGTACAGCCCAATGCACAATGTTAACCATTTTGTTTCTAAAAGACTGACCAGTACAAAACTTTAAAAATGACCCTGCTTAGAACACTGTTTAAAGCAGGGGTCACCAGTGTGGTGCCCATGGGCACCAGGTAAGCCCAAAGGACTGAATGAGGTTGCCAACAGACCAATTGTAAAAATAGCACAACTCACCAGTGAGATGTGTACAAAAAAAAAATAGTGATAGTGTCTTCAGTCACTATCAGTATTATCTCCTCTTTATTCTTGCATTACTTGTCCACACATATGGTCACTTGCTTGGTAACATTATTATTAGTTCATGCTTCACCCTTACAACTCTTATATATTTATGTTCTGTAACTAATTTAGCTTTTACTGTCATGTTTTATTCTTTATTCAGGAGCAGCAGCAGGAATACTGATATCAATCAGTTTGTCAATTTTCCTTTTCCCAAGTTTTATTTTTATCATTTTATTATGCAAACTGAAAACTAATTTATTTACTTTATGGCCTTGTCCTGTTGTCTAAGTCATTAAAAAACGTTTGTTCTTCGAAAGGTTTCACTTTTCTGACAGCTCGGGGTTTGTTTGGAACCAGTGCCATATATTGAGAGTTACGACACTCTTTGAACTCGCCGGCACGCAGTCACGTGGTTCATGTAGCTCTAAAAAGTTCCAAACAGCTCGGCGCTGTCAGTCGGTTTGAACGGGTCCTGCGGGAGGCAGCTCAGAAACGTAATTTTTAATTAGAGGACTCTGTTTGGAACTATTGAGGGCTCCATGAGTCACGTGACCGCTCATACAGCAAAGTCAATGGTTGTCACAACTCTGAGTATATCGAATGCTCTGGGTTTAACGAGGATCAGTTATGCCCCCCCTCTCCCCCTCGCGGCTTTCTGCACGCTCTGATCACATGCAGATCTGACAGCAGACAACCGCTGCTTCCTCAGGAGGCTGCAGCGCAGGTTCAATTAAGAAAAAATCATGTTGTCCCCGTAAAATATTTAGACTTTTAGCATTTTGTTGCCGCGGAGCCACGGCTAAGTCTATGTAGGGGAAACACTGGAATAAATGATTGATGAAACTACCGTGTGAAAGCATGAAAAATAGTTTTGTTAACTGCCCCTCTCAAACTCGCTAGCACTATCACCTTTGCCCACGCAAGGCCTGCCTGACAACTGACAAAAGCAAACCACCACAGACCTAGTTTTACAAACGTTATTAAGTTTTGTTGTTTACCTTGTTCCTTTCGCTGCTTGCAATGGATTTGCGAGCAACAGCTTCGGTGATAGTCACTTGCCGTGTCGGCTCTTGCACGGACATCCTTCTGGCATGTTTTGCTGTAGAGAAGTGTCGGTCAAGCGAGGATTTTCTTTTGTGTTCCACGACAATGTTGCACACAGTGCAAAATAGTTTCCCTCCACTTTCATGGATAACATTAGGGAATTGCTTTGCACTGTCTTTCGCAGTGATATTTGTAGGTAAGTGTGATGTATTTGCGCTCATGCCTGCTTTCTCTGATAAAGAAGTCCTTCTGTGTGAAAATAATGCCGCGTGCAGTGACGGACCAAACTGATTGGTCGAATTTGCGGTAAAGTCGCGGTGATTGGATGAAATTGCAAGGCCGCAAATAAATCACGGGGATTGGCTGAATTTGCGTGAATTGGCGCGATCGCAACATCGCGAGTTTCTGGAGGGACTGTTTGGTGAACTGTTACTGCAAAACTCTACACACAAATCCCTACATTTCTCACTGCTTACACCATGTGGTCATTTAGAAAGCACTAGCATTCAATATTGTTCACTCAAGTCTGCAAAGTTTGAGCTCAATTAGCACACAATTACCCAAGTGGAAACACTAGGAGTCAAAATTTATCCCACACCAATCAGAACCTTCGATGGAGATAAAAGGGCCAAAGTCAGCTTACAGTTTGGTGCATTTCTCAGATCAGAAATGAAATTCTCAAAACTACTTGTTCAACCTCCACATCATCTAGTCACTTGTGCACATCAGAAAATGTTTCTAATTGTTTTTTAAGAAGTTGCGTTTGCTTTGGTACATTCATGCAACTGATTATGCAACTGATTTGTCTGCTGTTTCCTACATTATCAGTTCCTATTGTCATGTTGTTATAGTCTTACCCCTCAAAACATCAAGTCATTAGCTCATTGTATATGTCTTTGCAGTAAATGCTAAATTTTTTATCTGTTGTCATAAACTGTCAAGCATATTCTACACATTTCTATTAGACTTTTTGTAAATTTGCCATGAATTGTTCAAGTGAATATTGACTTTCACTAATGTTGAGACTACAGATCAACCAATGATAAAGCAGTTCTCTGAAACAGCTCAAAGGTACATCTCAACATCTCATGAACCTTCAGTTGGAAAGCAGATATAGACAGAGGACAACACAAGAGTTACAAATTCTGACAGTGGTCTTTCTAATTTATATTTCCTCCTTTGCCCATATTTCATTTTTCTTTTCTGTTTCACAATGACTTTGTAATGTATTTAGATTTTATTTTATTTTATTTATGTTGATTTTTATTTTATTATTATTATTATTAATTTTTTTTTTTTTTTTTTGTCAGACCACTAGTAAAAGTGTAACTGTAAATCCTATGCAGTCTTTTTCAATCAATATCCCGCATACAGTAATATGCAGTTTTGAAGACGAAGAGTAGGAGGTGAAAGAGGAAGAGGAGGAGAAGAAGGAGGACGATGACGACAACAACATGGTAGAGAAATAGGAAGGGCAAGGACAAGAAAACAAGCAGTCTCATATATTTTAGTTGATGCGTGCCAGGGTTGGATCAGGCATGCAAGAGGATTTTACCGCCGCTGCCTGTCCAGGGCCAATTTAGTCCGTGATGTTGAGGAGGTTGTTTGGCCTGTCCCAGACCAAAGACAGGATGCTGGG